>NC_072734.1:131413133-131688133 GCF_026930045.1 Uloborus diversus | reverse complement strand
GGGGAGTAACAAGCGACGAAGCAATACATCATCATCATCCTGGTCCGGCGCTTTTATCGGGAAGCTGCCATCCGTGTACCGGATTCAGCCGGATTGCTGGATAGGGTTGTAGCTCGTCCTTTTGACAAGCAATTTTTCCCGGTATCGGGTATGGCAGAAAATCAGTAGCTATACCTCCGAAGACCCGGGAGTAAATATAGGCTGGCTTTTCGAGAATGCTACCGTACGATAAAAATAAGTGGCGAAGAATAAGTATGATAGACACCCTGACACCCTTTTTCGGGCGTCCACAGCAATTCGAACTGGAATTAAATGAGTTTTGTTTCAAAGTCGGCTATGATTTCTTTTAGTTCTGTTTGAGCGAATGCTAAAAGAATAATATGTCGTTTCGCGAAAAAATAAAAAAATAAAGAGAAAATCTTTTCACATCATCACCGAACTACCTAAACTTAAGAGACAAAACATGCTATTTATTTACTACTGTCCAGGTTCTTTTTATGCGTCAGTGGTAACCTGGAACAATGTATTATGTGCTTTCCCTGTTGACATCTGGGTAATGTATATCTAGTTTGTTTCAGTAAATAATTTTTAATTATCTTTCATTTAAAAACAAGTAGTTATTCCATGAATCTTTCTTGAAAACGTATTATTTGAATGTATGAAATTTGTTAGCCCTTTATTTGACCATTTTTATTTATTACAACTATATTTAAATTATGTATTTTTTAAATTCTTATTTGGATTGAGAAATAACAGAACTTCATTTGGAAATTTTTGGTTCGACCTTCCTCTGTAAACAAGCAAGGCACCTTTATTAGGCACTTTTCTCAATAATTTGCTAATTGAAGTTCAGAATTATATGTAGAATGGTAGAAACATTTTTTTAAGATATGAGTAAAATGCGACTAAGTGAATAAAGGTAAAAACAAAAACGTCAAAAAAAAAAAAAAGATTTTTGAACTCAACAGATATTTCGAGGCTATCAAAACAAGCTTCTTCGTTAATGCGTAAAAGTCCAGAAGCAGAACTTTTTTTCAACAGTCTGCAATGCAGATCCAAAACCTCAAAAATTGTTTACAAGATAATCCGATATTACATTAATCGTAAAGCACCGAGAAACGCATAAAAATAAGGTGCTGAACTTAAAAGCTTCAAATAAATGGTACCTGTGGATTATATCCTAGAAAATATGGTGCAAATCTTACAACACTGAAATTTTAAACTTTGTTTTTTCTTTAAAAAGTTTTTTTTTCCACTCAAACTAACAAATAATTTGCAGACTTTCTCAAAAATCTGCTGGTCGTACTGTTTCTACTACCTGGCATAAAAAGACAGGTTCACGACAACTCAAACACAGGCCAAATGAACGCGTAAAACAAGACGAGAGAACATCTAGTATGAGCAAGTAATAGCCGAAAATCAGAATCATCCCGTCCCCCCCCCCCCCAAAAAAAAAAAAAAAAACATGTCTGAAGTAAAATCATAGGTGGCATTTACTTCTGACAATCTCGAAAACTTTTCTGCCTACGTTCAAATGTTCCTATATTGGCTTTTTAGACAGAGAGGCTTATTTTTTTTTTAATTGTTCAAAAAATACCTTTGAAATAATCAAATAAAAAATGATTGCAATAAGTTCAAACGATTGCAACTTTGTTGAGAAGCAAATGGCTCCTTTTAGTTTAGACTTATGTGCTTTAGGTGCAAATTTCACGTCTTTCTTTCTTTTTTTTTATTCGAAGCAATTCCGATTAATGGTTTGGGATTCATATATGACTTAAATTTCTTCGTAGACGCTAATATATTCTAATGAGCGTTAGAAAAGGCTTCGGTATTATTTAAGCGGCAGCCTTGCCGAATCATGAGCCGTGAATCGACCAATTTGGCCCGCAGTAATTTATGATGTGAATAATATTTTTAAAAAATATATCTAATATACTGTCGTTTCAGTTTTTCACAATCGCATCTTCTAAAAAACATAGTAAATTTAAAAGTGTGTGTGAGTATTGAACCCTTGGCTCCATAAGTATAGTTCAATAGTTTATAATCTATTCTCTTTAACTTCAACGTTGCTAAGCAAAAAAGAAGTAGCACTATATCATATTTAGTAAATCATTTTATGAATAACTTTAGTTGTTTTTAAGTGAAGCTATTGAAATATAGCCTGAAACATTCTTCAAATACTTCTAGCTTTGAAGCATATGAAAACAATAGTGTCATTATTTTTACTTCTGGGGCAGATGTGTCGGTAATGAGACTTTTTTTTTATGAAACTAATATTATGAAAACACCTGGAGTAGAATACGATATTATATATTACATTTATTGTACGTTCAGTGCTAATGCTCAATATTTGCAGCAGCCAAAAGCTTCGGTATTCGGCGCGTCGGCCAAACTACGATTCGTGCCTTCACTTGTTCTAACCGAAATGTTCTAGTAAAAAAAAAAAAAAAAAAAAAAAAAAAAATGAAACGTCGGAATGAAGTGTCATAGTCGAAACTTTTTGGTTTGCCTGAATTTGTAAGAGTTCCCAGAAACATTTAGTAAAATAATTGTTGGTCATTAAAATAATTATCGTATGTGATAGGAAAAGTTCGATTGAGTTTTTAAAGAATGACAAAATTAAACTTAAACCGGAAGAAACTTCTGTGAAATGAATACAGTGCACATTTCATGAAATTGCGTTTTAAGAATAATGAACAGCATACTGTCTTTAAAAAAATAAAAAATAAATAAAAAAAAAAAAAAAGAAAACGAATTCCTTTGGAAAAAAATAAAAAAATAAAATATACATTCAAGCCTAGCGTTTGCTTTAGAATAATCCTACAAATATTTTCCTACTGCTATTGCTGAAACAGATAAATACTAAAGTTCTTGGAGAAAAAATTGGCATAAACAAATTACAGAAGTTAAGACTCCAAGAAATGGCAGCAAAACGATATTAGACTTCGTTACATACAACATTTGATTCTTTATTACTATCTCATCATCATCATCATGCCTTTTTTCTCTCTCCCTCTCTCTTGTCCCTGGACGGTAGGAGGGGGTGGTGTTTTTGGCAACACTTCAAATCTCGAAATGTTTTCTTCTTCAATTTCTTATCGCTGTTTTCGAAATGACTGTCATGTTTTATTTTGGAATAAAATGTATTTTAGTGCCCCATACACACATACTCCACTTCCGAAACAGTTCAAGTTCGGAACGTATTCCACTTTTATGCGAAGTCTTAGAGTTGAATTTTTTCTTTTCTTATTTTGCTGTTTTTAGGAATATTTAAAGTACACGATGCAAAAACTACGATATAACGCATAATTTTTCTGTTTCAAAGTTTTATGTAGTATTCTTTATGAGACAAGCTAATATCAGAGAAAAAATATTAACGATCAAAGTTATTAGAACTCTAATTTCACTAGATGAAAATGCAAATGTTTCATCCGCAAAGCTGGATTACCTGTGTCTTTTGCTTTTTACGTTTTTTATTATGCACAGAAATTAATTTCCACACAGCAAAGCTTTCTACCTTAAGGTACAGATTGCACAGATTTTAGTTTAAATTTTTACGTAAGGCTTTGGAGAGGGCTCAATATCTTTGAACCGAGCAACCCCTGATTGGTATTGCTTTGTACTGGAAACTTGGAGGTCTTCGTAACCAACGTGTACTAGTAACTATTAACGTATACTGATGGTCTTTGACCAACCGTTATCGACCCTATGACCCTTCGGCCGCAGGGCCCAGCTCCTAACCAATTGGGTATTCTCAAAAACAAAACGAATGCATTGTGTAAAATCAACACGTAATTCAGAAGCTTAGTCAATGAACATTTTCAGCAATATTTTTGAAAGTCCACAAATTTTGTGTGAGATGACTTGTTGTTTTCTCATTGAAACGCATTCAAACATATGCATTTTCAGCGGTATTTTTGAAAAACTGCAAGTTTTGTGTAAGATGTTGTTTTCTCGTTTAAACACAAAGTAGCTTTTCCTTTGCAAATTCTATAACAGTGCATTTAATTTACTACTAATATGGATGTATTGTTTGATCTAGCAAAAAAATGCTAATTTATGTATGTGCACGACGATACTTTAGATTTCAGAAGCTATGAATGCTTTGGCGACACATTTTCCAGTGTCCAACTAAACTACAATGAACGTGCAGAAATACACCGCCCGCTCAGTCATTTCCAGCCGAGGACTGCAGTTTCGTGCTTATTAGCACTCATCAGCCCGGCATAGGAAAGTGACCGAGCCGGAGTTGAACCGAACCATTGCTTCGGTCAGTCGTCTGGTCTGTGCTAATTCTATATTAGCTACCAGTTTGTTTGGCACTCTTGGCTTCCTTAAGAGGTTTTCCATCTCCGGCTCAGTCACTTTCCTATGCCGGGCTGATGAGTGCTAATAAGCACGAAACTGCAGCCCTCGGTTGGAAATGACTGAGCTGGCGGTGTATTTCTGCTTTAGCCCTGGCTAATGGGCCCCGGTAATGTACTGAATATACCATACAATGAACGTGATATTGTATATGACTCGAGATTTCAATGAACATGGTTGTCAGATGGTAAAAAATTGAGGGCCTTTTTTTTTTTGTAAAGTGCCTCCATTGTATTTAATAAATCTGCTCTAGGAATAGCCAACCCTTGGCTTAACTACAAGAATTACCTGCTTGCTGTACTTAAGCAACATTTCCTAATTTAATATTGATATCGTTCGATTGTTGATTGACGTTTTCTGGTTTTCACCGGGAAAAATATCTTTCTATTTATTTCTTTTTTCAATTTTCTCATAAAAAAGCGAGAAACATCATTGAAAAATTAACCGCATTCAGAAACTGAAAATTTAATGAAATAAAACAGTGGTGTTTGATTGCTGCACTTGAACGAAGGCTTTTCATTGTGTAAAATAGTATTGCTAAGGGAAAACGACTAGCTCATTAAAGACATTTAAAAGTTATACTTAAATGAATTATTTCCTTCAAGATTGTATTTCAAGAGCAGTATGTTTTCCAATAATTTTGTGTTTTCAAATTACTCGAAAAACATTCGTACACTTCTTGACTTACTTGTAATCGCAGTTTTCGAAGGTTGACAGTTTAATTTTGCATGTCATTATTTGTTACAGCTAAACCTAAGCTGCTAAGTATGCAGTGCAGTGGCGTACGTAGCATGGGTGACACTCGGGACAGTAATTTGTGGTGTTACTCCCTCACCCACCCCCTCCCTACAGATGCAAAAGAAAAATATATATATAAACATGAAATTCATGCAATTCTGAAACAACAACATTTGTGTTATAACGAAATTTTAAGTCGGCTATTGTGCAATGCTCAAGAACGTAGTCTTACTTACAAAAGTTTTCTTCTACGAACACCCCCCCCCCTCCCCCCGTGAAAACTCTTTTAGTATACAAACAAAAAATCATGGAAATCATAAAAGCTCTTCAAATATGCATACAAAAATCATCAAAATCATTGATAAAAATCATTTCAAAAGTTTTCTTTTAAAATAGTTTTTCAGTTTTAGAATGTAAGCCGACAATTTTCGGAAACGACAATTCAAAGTTTTCGGAAATTTCAGATCACAAAACCCCTGGTTGATTCAATATTTGCATAATACTCGACACATATCCATCTCAGATTATAAATTTGCAAGATAGTCGACACATCCATCTTGTATACAGAAAAATAACATCACTTAAAATAATAGTAAAACATCACTTAAAATAAAAGTAAAAAAAATAATTTGAATTTTGACATCTTGAATTCAAATTATGTTTTTCGCAATCACGAGTGTGTGTATGTAGACGTGTGTGTTTGTGTGTGGTGGTATGTGTTTGTGTGTAGGGGTTATGTGTATGTGTGTAGGCATGTGTGTCTGTGTCTGTGTGCTGGCATAAGTGTGTGGGTAGTTGTGTGTATGAATGTGTGTGTGTGTGTGTTGGCATATGTGTTTGTGTCTGTGTGCAGGCATGAATGCGTGGGTAGTTGTGTGTATGTGTGTGTGTGTGTATGTTTTTGTGTGTGTGTGTGTGTGGTTGTCTGTATGTATGCGTATGTGTTTGTGTATGTTTGTAGGTGTGTTTATGTGTTTGTGTGTGCGTGTGTGTGTGTAGTTTTGTATGTATGCGCGTATGTGTAGGACATGGATGCAACCTGGAGACGGTTTTCGCTACAAGAGCAGCATCGTGAGTAGCCCGTCGACGGTGATAGTGCGGAGGGTAGCGGTGGGAAAAATCAAAGGAACGTCAAAAACAGTCAAGTGAGAAAAATAAGCAATCGTGATTGCTCAAAAATGCGGTCAAAATTAAAAATTAAATATTCCATAAATATACTGCGGACTTGATAAATTACTCACCGACTGATTAATTCCAATTATAGAAAATTGGCGGTTGACGAAGACGTCGCAGTCTCAGAGTCTGATACAAGAACTCTAGATATGTTTCCATCGGTTTTGGGTTCATCAGTTTTTTCAACAGTTCAAAAAAAGAGACTACACTGTTTTGTCATCGGAACGCTTCCTTGTTTTTGTTATAGGTCAGGGGTTCCCAAAAAGGGGTGCCCTCCTTGCGGCACCTTGGGTTGTCGCATGCAAGGAGGGGGCGAAGGGTGCCGCGAGCTGTCTATGTTTTCAATGTGCGTGTATAATTGAAATAGATTAATGTGCCGTGAAAAAATTGAAATTCGTCAAAAGGTGCCGTGAGTCGAAAAAATTCGGGAACGACTGGTATATGTAGTTCTAACAAACGCGGCTTTTTTCAACAGAGTTTCCGTCTAATACGGTGGGCTAATTTACGAGAACCTTTGTATAATGAGGTTTTGCGCTAACACGCCTCTCAAATTTTACATTTCTTGCACGATACTAAATTCAAAACACTGATTTAAACTTTTAAACTATTTACAGCACATTTAAAAATAAACTCAGCACGACTAAAAACGAAACTATCTAAAAATTACAACAGAAAGAAATTATAATCTACAGAGAATTTACACTAAAAAAAAAAAAATTACTCACTCAAATGTGTTATCAATTGACGCGATGCCTGTAGCTTTGGATATGGTTTTACATTAACTATCGTTGCTTAAATTTGTTGCAAAAAAAAATCATCGGACATCGGACACTTCTTTGTTACTTTTCATTATATACTGCCTCCTGAACCCAGCGCCGCAGACAAACTTTCTCAAGAGAAACTATTTTACTGTCTACATATTTTAAATACATATGCTATAAATAGAAAAGTCACAGTTAATTCCCCCCCCCCCCTCAAAAAAAAAAAAAAAAAAATTCGAGAACTATTTATTGTTTCTTATCATGGTTTTTTCGGTCCGACTTTTCTTTCTTTCTTTTTTTTTTCAAGCAGTCATTTTCACTACTCAAATGCATGAACCTTAGAACAGATTACAAATAATTGTCGCAGATTTTTATGGGGGGAGTCACGACCCCCATGATCTCCTTGTATTCAATTCTTACGGTTTCGATCAAGTTTTTTATTTTTTCGAGCAAACATTCAACTACTGTTGCGGGTTGGGGGGGGGGGGGGGTCATGACCCCCATGACCGCTCCTCTTGTATCCGCCACTATGTGACACCCGGGGCGAACCTCCCCTCCCCCGACCCCTCATAGTGACACCGCTGCGTAGTGTACCATACTTAGTCAGTATTTTGAGCAGGAAAATTCTGGATACGCTTATGAGGAGCAGTCTCTCACCATTTTTATTCTACTTCTGCTTTATTTACTAATGGATATCCACGATAAAGTGCGAACGACTCCGTCATATCAGATTCATACACTATCGAACTCGAACCAAGTAGTTCCACCCTCCTTTTGGAAGAAAAAGAAAGCGAGAGAGAACAGGCAGTGAAAAAATTCTTTTTGGACACGTTCGAATCCTTACTAGACTCTTATTTTATTTTTTGTTTTTTCTTTCCTTCGTCTGGACATTGGGAGGATTTTTTCCCCCTTTTCCTCGGGGATGCAAGGAGAATAGAAATAAGAAAAGTTTACGAATAACGAAAAGTCCGGTTTTTTTTTTCTTTTTTGCTCCTGTTCTGTTGTTTATTTTCTTGTTCATAATTTTTTTACCCATCTTCTATTTGTCTGCTTTTCTAACCGAAGATTAAGTATCGTTATACGAAGTCTTTTAAGAGTTGTGTAGGTGACGAACTAAAGACTGTTTCTAATAATTTGTCTCTCTTTGTCCCCCCCTCTCTCCCCATATGTATATATACACAGTCGGATCTCGATAACTCGAATTTTTAAACACGATTATTCTTTTATCTCGAAGTTATCATTGAGTCCCAAACTTTTGAGAGTGTTGTGGGAACTTCCCATTACTCGAACTACCAAAAACTCGAACGTTTTAGTCGGTACAAACGCAAAAAAAAAAAAAAAAAAAAAATCGTGGGAGGGAGAAAAAGTTTCCTCTCTTTTATAGAAAACATGAAATTCCAAACATGAAATTCCTAAAATTTCATAAGTATTTTCGCAAGTATATATCTTAAAAAGGGAGGTTCAGGGGATGTCCCCCTAAAATTTTTCGAAATTGTAGTTTTCAAAACGCAGTTTTAGACAATTTTTGGTGATGTTGCTAAGAGGAGAGGTTCGAGGAGGGCTCACCGCGAGAAATTTTTCTAATTTACAATTTTAAAACTGCATTCTAGACTATCTTTGGTCTAGGGAATGTTAGGGATTGAAGAGATTCGGGGTTATTTGAAATATTGGGGAAAATTTTCTGAATTAAAGTATTTATATTTTTCATGCAATTGATAATCCACTTCGTTGCGCATTGTAAATGCTGGTCATGAAATAACCGAAATTGTACTGTGAACGGCATAACATCAAACGGCATACTGAAACAAATCTTTATCTTTACTAATAATAAAGCTGAAAGTATGTCTGGATATCTGGATCTCTGTCTGTCTGTCTGTCTGGATCTCTGTGATGCGCATAGCGCCTAGACCGTTCGGTCGATTTGCATGAAATTTGGCACAAAGTTAGTTTGTAGCATGGGGGTGTGCACCTCGAAGCGATTTTTCGAAAAGTCGATTTTGTTCTTTTTCTATTCGAATTTTAAGAAAACTTTACCGAACAAATTATCACAACGTGGAAGAGTTAAGTTACGAAATTATTATAACGTGGAACCGTAACATTGTCGAGCAAATGAACATAGCAAATTGGTGAGAAATTCCTCATCCATTATTTGTAAACATACAGGCGAACCGAATGACCTTTTAATTTTCAACTTCGGGCAAAGCCGTGCGGGTACCATTAGTTTATAAATAAATGCACAGGAAAATAAAAAGATCATCAACTGCAATATTTGGAAAGCTCACTTATGTGTAAGTTATTGGATGAAAGTGTTCAAAGATTTAGCATGTATTAATGCACATATTAATTCATTTGAATATGAAACTCATCCCTCGCCCTTTCTCAGTAGATTTCAAAGTGACGTTTTTTTCTTAGAATTCTTCTTGAGTTAATTCCTTCATTTCTAGAAGTCACAATTAATACTGCAAACACTTCAGAGAATACCTTGAATTTAAAAGAAAAGGAATGAAAGCTGAAACATTAACTTCTTTTTTTCTTTTTTTCGTTCTTTCTCTCTCTCTTTCAAGTTTGGCAATCGTTTTACCGTTTCAATCTTCTCACCATTCTCATCCATGTACTTTATTCTACCTTTTTTAGGATTTATCATGCCCCTTTTCAGACGGCTTTTGCAGGTTTTTTGAAAGTATTTTTCATCACCAGTTATTTTTTTAGGCGTTTTGGAGAATTTTTTTTCGCCTCCAGTTTATTATTTTACTTTGCAGGTATACTATATTTCTGTGAAATGGTTTACTGTTTTTCTCAAACAGATTTGGTGTTCCTCTTAGATCAAGAACACATTTATGCACAACTTGAATGGGAAAAAAAAAAAAACGTTGAATTTCTCTATGTGTTCAGTCAAAGCGAAGACAATAAACTTCAATTTAAAGTAATCGTACGCTAGACTACACACATATGCAAAGCAAACAAAAAAATAAATAACTAAATTGCTGTTTCTCCTCGAGCTCGAAATAAATAACATAACACTGAAAGTTAAGGGGAAAAAAGCATTTTTATATGCCCACGAAACCTTTTCCGAAAATAAAACATTCATTAAAAATTAGTGAAAAAAGTTTTTTTTAACCGTTCTCTGAGCAAAATGTTAAAATTTTAACCTTAAAATTTTTTATAAAGGAAACAAATTGTTTTACCTCTTGTACTAGCACTTCATTAAAGGAAGCTTTTTTAAAAAATAAAATAAAAACGTTTCTTTTGTTTGAACTAATCTCAAATAATCGTAAAGTATATCACGTGTTTAAAATAAACCTCTTTAGAAAGAAGATTGTTTTTTTTTTCAATCTGATTATATTCCTACAACAATCAGAAATAATCAGACAACAGGCGAGAAATTCATCATCCATTATTTGTAAATATACATACGAACCAAATGACCATTTAATTTGCTACTACAGGCAAAGCCGTGCGGGTACCGCTGGAGTAAAATAAGTGAAAGAAAACCCCAAACCAGACACATTTCTAGCTATCGATGTTAATTTCTCTAAGTTTATGAAATGCCATGCATGTTATTAGTGGAGTGTTTTCTACGAAAAGTGCAAAAACTTCAAAAAAGTTTTCTCAATCCTTTATCTTGTTGTTTCTTTTGCTGTTTCCATTATAGTACATCGATCCATTGTTTAGCTTTACTTTTTGCGCATCTTTGTTGAATGCATCCAAAGCATCCTCAAGCCATAGTTTACCATCTTCTATGACGTTATAATGGTGGGAACCGCCTATCCATTTCTCAAGCCGTCATGAGCAGGACGGTCCGGCCGCATTGTGTCTTTGAAGCAGACGATGCATCATCCGGCCACCCCTTCTCCCCCCCCCCTCCTCTCCCTTACCAGCACGCGTTTCCTGAAATGCTCCCGCCCCTATCTATGTGACTCGACACGGTTAAGTATTGTTGCTTAAGTTCGAAATCTTGCACGATATGTTTATCTGATGCAAAAAAATTGTTGAATTTTGATGCCAGACTTCATGAAATTAGACAAACTAGGAACAGTGGCTCTCAGGAATAGAGCTGTGTTTTCTAGCATTTTTTTTTCTTCACCATTTGATGAAAGTATCAGAAACTTTAGGAAATAGGGCACAATGGGAGTGTTTCCTTCAGGTAAAAGTACTATTTTTGGTCACTGAAATTGATTGAATAAGCAAAAAAATAATAATTATAAGAACATAGAGCCAGAAAATACTTTTATTTTCTCAACATTTAATTTTTACTAGTGCTTTTTAAATGTCAGATTTCGAAAACAAATTTTTTTATTATGTGACGGGAAGACAGACATCTTGGGGATGGAGCGCATGGTTGTCTTTTCTGGCAAGATATCGTCTGTTGGAGATTTTTCACTACGAACAATTATTAGCGAATGGAAATTGTTATTTAAATAAAATATTGAATTTTGGCGAAAATTGGCATTGTCCTAAAACTTAATTCTAGTAACCATAGTGACTTGTTCAGTTGTGATGTCAGAAGCAGAAATGAAAACAGCGACAACGCGTCTTTTAAGATTACTTTTTTTAAGAGAGAAAATAAGTCAAAATTAACGACCAAAATTTACACCATGCTCTTAAAAAAGGGGGGGGGAGGGGTGGAACAACCCATTTTCTCTAACATGCAAGAAAGTGATGTCATTTGTAGAGAAAATATTAATCTTAAACTTCGTAGCTACTTAGTTAACGAAACAAAGAGACAACTTCTTGGGAAAAAAAAGCACAAATTCGTTTCCACATCTTCGGTTTTTCCCGGCTCCCCCCCCCCCCCGTTGCAGGTAATTGGGAATAGGGGGGGGGCAGGTGACTGTTTTCTTACTGCTACATTAGCTGAAGTTGACTCATAAAATTCCGCCCTGTGTCATTATTGTCGGGCTTAATTTTGAAAATGCATAAGGCTTTAATAACCACTTGCTGTTCCCTAGCGCAGACCTCATGTTGAGTACCACCGGGTTAGTAAATAGAAAATTTTAGAACTGATATAATAAATTGTTCTATTTGTTGCAGTGTAGGTGTTCTTTACAAAGATTACACACACTGCAACAAAATACTAATCTTTTGAGTAGGCTTACCAGACGTCCCGGTTTTCAGGCAAAATCCCGGTATCCTGGCCGGTTTACTCCAGGTCCCGGAAAAAGATAAATTTGATTAGGTAACCAAAAAAAAGCCTAAAAATAATTAACTGTGAAGGATTATTTTGAATAATTACTTTGTCATTTAAAACATAGATTTGTAAAATTAATATCGAATCAGCATGTGAAGATTTTTTCAACAACATTTAACAACAAAAAATAATTTCTAAAAAAAGTTCTAGCGAATGAAAAGTACATGAAAATATTGTTCAAGTTTTATTCCTCATTCAAAGCATTTCTTTTTACTAAAGTAACTAATAAATATTTACATGTAAGAAATAAAATGTTTAAATTTATCTGCTTATGTCATCCCCTGATTTAGGCTCATAATTAGTATTTATTCATAGCATTGAGAACGAACTGCCTTCTAAAACACGCTAAAAACCGGCCAGAGGTGTGTTCCCTTCAGGGGTGTTTGTGATCCGAAATTTCCAACATTTTGGGCTGACAACACATTCTGAATCTAAAAAATTGTTTTTAAAGAAAACTTTTGAAATGTTTCTGTTCAATAATTGTTGTTTGCATGTTTAAAAAATTTTTACGGGGGGGGGGGGGGAGAGGAGGGGGAAGTTGAGTTCCTTATAGTTTCTGAAAATTTCCTCAGAAAATTTTACTTGAGTCCCCTATCTCCCCTGTTTCCCTTTTGAATACTCGTGACGGGAGGGGGGATTCCAGAGTCCCAGTTGAACGTTTCAGAAATCTGGCAAGCCTACTTTTGAGTATTTGAAAGATAATCAGTGCAAAACCTTGGTAACAAAAGCCATCTCAAACGGGACAGACGGAACGTCTTCTACAAACTTTTTGTATAGAATTCGCTGCCGTTGAAATATTTTAAACTAAAAATAAAACTGATGAACGGATGCTGAACAGGAAATGGTTACATTTTGAAACATCGCAAATATATTGTCGCCTCAGAGCAGCAGTACCTTGGTGTTATTTCTGGGATTAGATATCTTACTGTTGCTCTGAGGCGACCACATATGACCTGTGACAGGAAATTATTAACTTAAATTTTTAAATATTTGTATTTAATTGACGGGGCTATTTTTGTTATGAAACTAAGTAATTAACTTACAATGGTGTCGATTCCAAAATTTTAAAAGTATTTTTTTTTTGAAAGAGCATGCTTAAAAACATAGCATCTGGTCATTTTTTAAAGAATTTGACTGTTTAATATTTTTAAAAAATTACTTTAGTCGGTACACTTTTATTGTTTACGCTTCTGCCGATGACATCACAAATGATGATATGCCATTCACTGTTGCCATTCAAAAGAGCACAATATTTAATTCGCATCTTTACTCACTTGTTCTGGCAACGATATGGTTGATAGCAAGCGTAGAGCGCAATGTTTAATTCGCTTCTTGATTATCATAACGTGGAAACGCTTTAGAAAGATGCGCCAAAATGCATCATTTGTGACGTCATCAAGACCACTCCTTATTTGAAAAATCCGACATTTAAAAAAATTTATTAAAAAACAACTTTTGGGAAAGTGAAAGTATTTTCTGGACCCATGTTATTATTTTTGCTTATTCTATCAATTTCAGTAACTAAAAGTAGTACTTTTGACTGAAGGAAACAACCCCATTATTAATTTTAAATTTCTATAAATTTTCGGAAATTAAAAATTAGTAATCTTGTTGTTTGCATGAAGGATAAAGATATCAATTCGAACCTGTAAGATTTGCTAAATTTCAAACAATTCTGGTCTCTGGTGATCCAGCAGTAATGTTTTTATACCATATTTATTTTACAATATTGATCCACCGCTCCTCAAACATTTCACTATTTTTTATAACTTTACAACAACGTTTTTTCTTATTTTACATATATAATTAGTTATGTCTTCTGCAATTAAATATTAATGCTTCAGCTGTATATTGCACTTATTGATTTTAGGGAACGCATCAGTTTTACCTATTACATAAACACACACACATACATAGAGAGAGAGAGAGAGAGAGAGAGAGAGATTTTCGTTCTTCAGTTACTATTTGTTATAAACTAAATTATTAAAAACCTAACTTTTATGAAATCTATGAAAACTGACGGGTATTATTGAAAATTATCCACTATATTTCTCCTTGACTAACATTCAAATAAGTAATTGAAAAAAAAAAAGTTTTGGGGAGAAAAAACACAAGGGCTCATAAAATTCGACCGACATGAAATAGTTTTTCTTCCAAGCATATTTCTTTCTCATTCTTCCTTCTGTCTTTTGGGATAATGATATTTTTGCATTTTAAATTTTGTTCCAAAACTTTTCGGAAACATTTTTGTGTTTCAGGTTTTATTTATTTAGGGAATTGCTTTGTTTTTCACTTTTCTGATTCCATATACTTTAGTATTATTTGCATCAGCAGTCACTATTTACTGTCGCTGTAATTAATTTCGCGACTTTTCTATGCTTTATGAAAACCCAGAGTCTCCCTTTTTACCCTCTTGGTCTTGATTCTCTATAATGCCCCAACTTTTTAACAAATTTTGCATGTTTATATATAATTATGTTTCCCCTATTTTCACATCCCCAACTTTTCTCTATCGTTTATAAAATAGTTATTAAAAGGTACGCAAATATTGTTATCTCGTAAATTTTTACTCGAATATAGAGTTTACTAAAACATGCCCTCCTTTTTTTAGTATCAGTTTGAAAGTAGTATTATGATAACAGAATTTTAAAAAAAAAATCTTCTATATATACTGCAAAATTGAGTCACCTAATTAAACAGCTTACATTTCTGTAAAAGATGTCGAAATGCATTTATTCTAGTTAGTATACATAGCTTGTGGTATTGCCAATCAAAATAAAAAAGTCTTAAAATTTTACTTGCTACTTCAGTGAGAACTTGTACAATCTAGACTCTTGATTTCTTGCTGAACCTTCGGGTTCTTGGGAATTGTGGTTGGGAAACGCTCGTATCATTAAACCATTGCTATATTTATATGTATCGTTACAATTTTTTCTTCCATTAGTCTTCTTGCACTTTTTCTGTTAGTTTTCCTTTTATCTTGACCTCCTTTATATTGCTTTTTAATCTCCCTTTTTTTTGTCCATTATTTTTATCTTCTTTTTGCATGTCAATTTTCAGATATGAACGAAAGCGTTAATCTCACAATTTTTCATAAATAAAAATGGAAGTAAGAAGTCATATAGTCGTTTAATGTAAGAATAATTTCTGATGGTAAATTATAGTTTTTATTTTATTTCTCTTCATTTTCTGTCTTTTTTGTTTTTCTTCTTTTTTTTAATAGTTTAAGCTAGTTGCTCAAAAGGATTACCCACAAAGTGTAATTTTTCCAAGGTACAACACTTTTGGCACACAGCCTTTAAAGGCTTCATTAAAAACTGGGAACTAATCATTAATCAATATACAAGCCCTTAGCTAAAGTCGTAAAAAGATGCTGAACGACGAAATGGAACAATTATAGCAACCAGCGTCTTTAAACGGATTCAAAAAATCAAAATCCACTAACTTCGCTTTTTTATCACTTTAAGGAACATTCGTACCTTCTTTTCAATGAGACAAATAAATAGGCGAATCGGTCGAAAAGTGGAGCTGATATAGATTCTCACTTCGCTAGACCAAGATTATCTTAATATATAAAAATCTTCTGTGCGGACGTTTGTCACCATAAGGCTTTTAAACGGCTGGACCGGTTTTGATCAAATTTTTTGTGTGTAATTAAATTGTGGCAAGCATTGTTTCGAAGCGCGATAGATCGAATTGGAAATGTTTTTGTTAATTAATTTTAACATTTGATGGTTATATCTCCCAAATGATTCATATTTATTTTAACCTATTGTTGAGCGAGAACCGAAATAAATATTTAACCCGTTGCCAAAGGACAATAAGAAAGCCAGCACTACTTTTTGTAATGAAATTTCCTATTGTGATATGTCAATTGAGAATAGATAAAAAGTAGAGAGAGAGTGAAGCCTTCATTTCTTGAAAGCAACGATTTTAGGTCCTGTGATATATTTTAAAGTAAAGTACTGGAGGGTTCACGCAAAACGTGTATTCTGTCGTCGTAGTTGAACCTTTTGGCACCAATGTCAAGAATACTTTATGGATTATCTAACTTATCAGTACATTATTGAAGAAAAAGATGATGGAATTTATAGACGAAATAAATTTTATTTTCGTCCAGATAAATTACAACAGGACAGTTCTGCACACAAAAGATCTGTGCAGTGAAAGGTCTTTATCTTTGGTGGAAAGAACAAATTAGGCATCATATGAAGTTTTAAAAGTTTTCGTTCGAAAGATCTGACTGCTAATCGGTTGGAGTTGGCTTCGCTCACTGATCGGCTGGATTACAGTAACGTGGTGACTTGGCGACTTTGGCTATAAACAATAGAGTTGCATGATCATTTGTTTTCATTTTAAAGCTACTGTTAATATAATTTATTGTATTTTTTGTATATTTGGCGAAATATTTCAAGTTTTTAGTCGGGTTTTACATTGGGAGGGGGAGGGATGAGTGATTTTCGCTAATTCAGAGAATTATTTTTACCTTTATCATTTTTTTAAACGATATCCTTTCGATTTTTTTATTCTTTTTCATATGGGGGATGTTGCAGCGGGATTTCCTGTTTGTTCTAGATGAGTAGTTCGTTTTTAACACTTAATGTCTGAGGACACTTTTTATCCTTTGAGTAGGCTGAATGAACAAACCATCAAGTACGGGAGAAAAAAAAATATAAAACAACTGCTCAGTGGGCATCAGATAAATCAAGTTGTAATAAATATACGCATTCGGACACCATGCAGCTTAAAACATTTTCTTTTTACTTATTTTTTTCAACAAAACGGTTCAAACACTTGATAGTTTATTGAAATTTTTTAACTTTTCAATTTACTAAGTTTGAACAGAACAACGTCTGTCGGGTCCTCTAGTATCTTAATATCATAGCTGCCAAGTGCTCCGTTTTTCCCGGAGTTTCTCCGATTTTTATTGCGTGCTCCGAAAATCCGATTTATTCCAAAAAAACTCCGTTTTTTTGACTTTACTAGTACACTTTTCGATTTCTGAGGAAAAAGAAGAAATTTCCTTATCCTCGAAAGCAGGAATTGTGCACAAACACAACAAAAGAGAAGACAATTTGATGCTTTGGAAGCATTAGTGTCAGGATAAACACTGAGGGGGAACGTCAATCAAAGAACGTCGTTTTTTCATAGAGCATTTCAGCTACGTGTAAAACGTAGCCGCCATGTTTGGTCATTCACAAGATGGAAGTAGACGATGCTTAAGTGCCTTTGTTTTCAAAGACAAAGCAGAATTGGGTGTTTCTTTTAACTGGAAACTAATGAAAATAAGCAACATATGCTGCAAAAAAAAAAAAAATTTTTTTTTTTGGTTATTTTAAATAATTTTATTGAGAAATGAAAACAATTGTACAATTTTTAAAATTTCATCTTACCTTATTGCTTTGGACACAAATGTGCAAATGTGCTAAAAATTCTCAATTAAATTGTAGTTTCATGGGGGTTTTTTATTTTAAAATTATTTTCGTGCAACAAATACAAAATTTTATATCTGAATTTTTGACTTAGTCGCCATATTTGGTCATTTGCGAGATTTAAGTACTCAAGACTCGTAAGTGGCCAAGTTTTCAAAATCGGAACTAGATGTTTATTGCAATGCAAACTATTGAAAATAATGCAAAATAAGCTGGTTTTTTTTTTTCGGAAAATTCGTAATATATTTTTCTTAAAAGTCAAAAATTTTTCTCTTAAAATTCAAAATTTTTTCTTCAGAATATTATTTTATCATCATTGCTTTAGACACTAATATGCTAAAAACTGACTATTTCGTCTAAATTTTAGTTTTTTAAGGATTATTAATTATTTATAATTACTTTTAATGCAAAAAATTCAAAAATCTATCATCTTAAAATTTTCGCGTTGTTGCCATGTTTGGTCATTTGCAACATGGAAGTAGACTAGACTATTAATAGCCTAAGTTTCCGAAAACAGAATTGGTTGTTTGTCTCAATGCAAACTATTAAAAATAACAAAAGGCAAAAAGTTATGGTTTTTTTAAATTATTTTCTTGAAGGGGAAATTTTATCTGTATTTGATCCTCTGTCGTTGCCTTGGAGGCTTTGCTATAAACTAAAACTATTTCATCGAAAATGAAGGTTCCTGCTGACTTCTCATTTCTTTATTTGTTTTTTGGTTTTTTTTTTTAGATAATTCAGAAAACTATTTTACCCTAAATTTTCCATGTGCAAAAAAAAGTATTGAATAACTCTCTTTTAGAATGTGCAAAGAGAGAGAGTCCTATTCGTCTATTTTTCTTATGAAAGTTGTAAAAACTGCCCCCCCCCTCCAGTTTGTATTTCAAAACTTTGGCGACAGTGGTGGCCACTAAGTTTTTGGAGTCTAGTGGCCACTGGCCACTTAGAAAATTTCCGAGTCTTGACCTTTACCATGAAGTTGTTTTACTTCCAAGTATAAGAAGTAATTGTGTTTTAATCTTCAATATGTTCTTATGCAATGCATTTTCAATGCATATAGGATATGTATAAAAGACTATTTTTGAATAGGAGCATGATTTCGTGCTCCTATTTTAACCCTCATTGCTCCTATTTTTACCCTTAAGTGCTCCTATTTTTTTTATCTTGAGGTTGGCAGCTATGTAATATATAAAAATCAATGTCCTGAGATAACATATATATATATATATATATATATATATATATATATATATATATATATATATATATATATATATATATATATATATATATATATATATATATATATATATATATATATCAACGCACAGCCAATACGGCTGAAGCCTCAGACTTGAAATTTGGCAGGCATATTCACATGATTATGAAAGTATCCACTAAGAAAGGATTTTTCGAAATACCAATTAGTTCGGGAGAAATTAATTAAAATCCGTTAATTTCTGTGAAATTAAAACCTGTCATTGAAATTTAAATCCCTTATTTGAAGAGGCTTTCCTCCATTCAAATCATTATTCAGTACTTCATCTCAACTTTTGGTCGATAGCGAATTTTAAATTTGATATGGTTTTTATTTCTCACGTGATTCTTCGAGGCTTTTCTCAAGTCAAATAATAATGTTTCTGTATTTTGCTTTCATTTTTTCAAAACTAGAAGCGAAGTTTTTAAGAACATCATCACAGGCGGACTATTCTTTTGAATTTAAAAGAGTGCAGTTTCCTGTAAAAGTTTGCTTTGCAATAACTGTTAATAAGTCACAAGGACAGACATTAAAAGTAGCAGGGATCAATTTAAAGAAGACTTTTTTTTTCACACGGCCAATTTTATGTAGCTTGCTTCAAAGTCTGTTTGTTCATCAAGCAGCTTAATAATTTTAGCACCAGAAAAAAAAACCAACCTAAAAATGTGTTATACAAAGAAGTTCTTGCTTAAACATAGGTATAACAATAAAATGTGGATGGCCTGTGTTTGCAAAGATAATCAATGCTTTAAAAGGATCGCTAATAACAGTTAAAGATCGCTTAAGTACAAGGGCAATACATAAGGAGTCCATCAGGGCCCCTGGGATCCTCCCAAAATTAGAAAAAAAATATAGGTAATAAGTAATTATTACATGGGATTTTCGAAACTAGGTGCCACAAACACTGTTAACCCTTGCTAATTCCATTACCCGAGCAATGCCGGGTACGGGAATGCTAGTTTTTATATAATGCATAATGACTAGGGTCTAGCCAGAATTCCCGTCAGAGGGGCAAGAATAGGCGCATTGAAATATGGGTTTTTAGTTACTCCTCCCCCCCCCCCCTAGTACGGACTTCGGAAATTGCTTGAAATTCTGGTCCTTTACTCCCCCTAAAAATACATTTTATATAATTTTTGATCAGATGAGGGTAGAAAAAGCGGTTATGTGTGGCTCTCCCCTGAAATTTTTTCGAAATAGGAGTCCTGAAATTAATATTTTAAATTATTTTCGGTGACATTTAGAAAAAGCGTGGGAGTTAAAGTTTCTCTTCTAGAAAGGAGGAGTTGCCCCTCCTTGTCCCCCTCTGGCTACGACCATGCATGAGGGTAATATCATTTCCGGAAACTTCAGTTATTGAAACCCAATCAATGTTTCAACTTGCTTAATTTTTCTTTTCCGGATTTTTTCCCCTCTTCAAAAGACTCTCGTACTGTATTTCTGCATCGTCTTTTTTTTGGTCAATGTTTCTTTAAATGCGAACGCACGAGCCTTTTGCATCTGATGGCATTAACAAACAGGGCCGCATAAAACAGAGAAATGGCTCTCCCGTCTTGTTTTCTTCCGATTCGCTTCGGGAGCGTCGTTCCGGCTTAAATTATGCAAGCCGCATAAAGTATAAATTGGCAAAGTTGCAGTTTTTTCTCTCTTGCACGTAACGAGAGCTGCAATAATTTCACAAAATGGGAGATCATAAGCCAAAATTAGCCTTTGAAGCTCACAGCTTTTATTAATGGGAGAACGACATTCAATCAATAAGGCGCCCATAAAAAGAATTTATAACTTTCTGGAAAAAGCATAAAACTTTTATGGATATTCGGAAAAAGTTTTTATTTATTTCCCCTTTACCTTGTTTTGAAAAGTTTTTCCACGCCGAGTCTATCGAATGCGAAACGACGTTGCCACGTCTATAAATACAAAAGTAATAAAAATATGTCACTTTTTTTTTTTTCAAATGAAGGTGGCATCAAACATGAAAAACAAAAAAAAAAAAGAAACTCAACAACCAGATGGCAGTAGAAGCGACAGGAAGCGGAAATGACGAAGCGCAATACCTGACCCCACCTGCTTCTCTTTTTTTATTTATTAAACTTTTTTTTCATGGAATGCTATTAGAAAACTGTGTTGCCATCATTGTGCTCTGCGCCCGCAATTAAATGTCTTTCTTTCTTTACGTCCCTCTCCGTTACGAGACCTCCTAAATATTGTCTTCCGGTCTGGTAGGAGCGAATAAAATGATTAAATGAGACGCGAGTACAAGACTCAAACACAGATACGTACAGTCAAACTCGCTTAAAACGATCCCTGGTTTAACGAGAACTCGGATTTAACGAGGAAGCCAAAAATATACTTGGTTGGTACAAAGTAGAATGTTTACAGGAGCCAAACTTGCTTTTAACGAGCAAACCCCGGATAAAGCGAGCAATATTTTTGTGATTCATAAAACGTCTATTGATTTTCACCTTTCTAGCTCAGAAAACCTTTTCTTGGAAAAAATACATTTAGTATTCTGAAGTTCAATTGAAACTTCACATACCCTGAGAACAAGTGCTGATGTCCTTTCTTTACTTTGTGGAGTTGAGAAATATTTGAAAGTTGTGTACCCGTGCCTAGTTATTCTTGAAATACTTGAAAAAGGAACTTCCTATAGCTCGAACTACCGATTACTCGAAGGTTTATCCGGTCCCTTGGAACTTCGAGTTATTGAGAGTTGACTGATATGAACATCCAGCATTCATTTTAATTTTGACGTCTTGAATTCAATCACGAATTGTGATAGGACTCTACTCGTTGGGTTTCTTGTTTCTACAAATGGAATGGAATGGAAATGGCCATGAAATTTGCACCCTTTATATTATGACAGGTGATTTTCTAGAATAGATAATATGAGGCCGATATCCACCAGTTTAAAGATTACTTACAGCGTATATCGTTGTGTATTTTTATTTTTTATCAGTCTTAAACGATGGGAGTTAGTAGTCTGGAAATTGTGTATTTGATGAAGTTTTACTGTTTAAGCTCATCTATATAAGTGTTTTTTCCTGAAAAAACGTAATTTTACACCCCTTTCTCTTTGGATTTATATTAAAAAAAAAACCTTTTTAATATAAAGTCTGAATAACTTAAGCCCTGGAAAAAAATATGAATAAAATCAAACCACAGATGATTTGTTACTACAACGACACAAATTTCGTTCTCTAAAGAGATATTAACAACAACTGTAGTCATGGTAATCTGAAAAATCAGAGCAACATCAACTTTGCAAGTGAGATAAAAAACAATTCTTGATCGTTCAAAAATAGTTTAGTATTTACTACTTGGAAAAGAAGCGCATTAAAAACGTTTTAGAATTAATTTTTATGGGTTAGACCATTGTGGTTCAATTTAATTTTGGAGAAAGTTGCATAACGTTTAGTTAAAGGGGAAGAGGGTTTCTGCACGTAATCATGGGAGAGGAGGAAAAAGTTTTCCATATTTGGCGCAGAGAAGAAAATGTTCCCATTCTTGGCGAGTTCTCATGTAATTTTGTTTGGTATCCGTAGCGATGGAACTGAGCTGTACTGTCCAGTCACCTCTGGTGGCTGAAACCTGAAACTTGTTTGGTTCCCGCGATGAAGAAGTGATTTGTTCAGTTTCAGCAAAATATCAAATGTGATACACCCCCTTATTTTCATTTTTAGGCTAATTGGATTTAACGATTCAGATATAAATAATTATCTTTTATTAGGGAGTTCATAAGTCACATTTGGCGCTGCATCTTTTACCATTATCACGCATTACTTCACGCATTATCTTCTCCTTTAGTGGAGTTTCTTTTCGGCTACAAAGTTGAAAGTCTTTTGTTCTAACAGGAATTCCTTGTATTCTACATCGTGTCCCAAAGACGACCACCCGAAGTCCTTCGAGCACGTATAGAGAGGAAACCTGAAGGGGGGCTTCTATTCAGGGAAAGTGAACTGTAAAGATTGCTAATTACTTTTAAACTAATTGGATTAGGCTGCTCTAAAATTCTTTTAACGAGACCGTAAAAGGCTATTTAATGTGCTTGTGCTTCACTGGGCAGTGGGAAGCCATAAAATAGGGAAACTGTGACGCATCTGTTTTCAAAATAATAGCCTCATAACTTCCAAGTAATGTCCTTCTCGATTCATGTCGCGAAATGAACTCAGAGCCATGGGGCGTCCATGAATTTATTTTAAAAACGTCCAAGAACTACTATACTCATCATTTTTAAGCCTATTTTCCAGTAAAAGCAAATAAAAAACAATTGATAAATAAATGCTTGAAAGAAGTATTAATATACCTTAAGAATATAGCTAAAAACAAAAGTACATTTCAAATAATTTTGACACGTCAAAGAAATTTTTATGATTTAAATACTTAAAAGTTGGCTTGTGAGAGGGGGAGAAGTGTGCCTGTCGGTCTGTCGCAGTTTAATTACTTTTGAGGAAAGGATACAAAGTGACCAGTATCTGTACTTAATTGCCTTTGTGCTAAAAACTAAAAGTTAAAAAAACAATATTATAAACGTAAAACTTCATGTCAATTGCTTTTTTTTTTGCTTATTTATGCAGTTATAACATTGTTTCCTCATCTTTTGAGTTTTAAAATTGCTGTTGACTTGCGTGGAATACAGGTGAGAAACGCCGCGAGTGTTAATTGACGAATTTTGATTTCGATGTCCTTCTTTCTGAAGCAAACTTCTGGCTTCAGAAAAGAAAAATTCGTGTGGAATATTGCGATATTTTAGACATAAATACAGTTGTCATTTTATTTATTTTTTTATCTATAAGGAACTGCGCAGTTTTAACCATTTAAAGATGTTTCGATAGGAATTTTTCTAAGGAAAAAAAAAGGTCAAAATTACTATTTCAAATCCTATCGTGTTTAAACGTTCGAGGGAGAAAAGGTAAACAAGTTCACTTATCAATGTTCGTCCTTCGCACAGTATTTAAGTTCATACATAAATTTAAAATGAAAATGAACTGTCGAAAAACATATGATAAAGGAAGATGAAACGAAAAAAAGGCAGAGAAGAAAAAACGTTGAGCAGGTATTTGAATTCGTTTAAGATATGTGAAAAGAGTAATTCTCATTAACACATTCACTAAAATAATTCATAATGCATTTTCTTTACTAATAATAAAGCTGAAAGTCTCTGTCCGGAGGATGTCTGGATGCCTGTAGGATGTCTGGATGTCTGTGGACGCGCATAGCGCCTAGACCGTTCGGCCGATTTTCATGAAATTTGGCACTAAGTTAGTTTGTAGCATGGGGGTGTGCACCTCGAAGCGATTTTTTGAAAATTCGATGTGGTTCTTTTTCTACTCTAATTTTAAGAACAAAACTTTCATAAGACGGACGAGTAAATTTCGAAATTATCATAACGTGGAACCGCAACTTGAGCGCAAGCCAATTGGCGAGATACGAAATTATCATAACGTGGAACTGTAACATGGGTACAAGCCAATTGGCGAGAAAATTCACCATACGTTATTTGTAAATATACAGGCGAACCAAAAGACCTTTTAATTTTTCTATTACGTGCAAAAAAAACCGTGCGAGTACCACTAGTGTATTAATAAATTCAGAATTATTGCCTTGATGTACTTCAGGCTTTTCCTCCTACGTAAATATAAATAGCGAAATTTAATATTTTCTCCATTTCTGAAACATAAAAAATAATCATACAAGCTTAGTGTTGAAAAAACGCAGTGTAATACTGCACAAAATAAAGAAGACACTTCCTTAAATATGTTGGTGTGAAATGTACCCGCAATGACCCTTTATTATCCACAATATTTTGGCAAAAATTTTTGGAAGAGTATTCAACCCTCCTTTTTGTCTGTTTTACCCCCTCTTTGAATTCCTGCCCATTCACCCAGTCACTACGCAATTCGAATTTACCGGGGCGGCCGTCTTGACTTATTTCTAGACGCAGGGTATAGCAAAAGAGAAGCGCGCGGAATAAATTCAAACCTGGGCGCAAAACAAAAAGAACGGAAGTATCTCCAAAACGGAGGACTCACTCTTTATAACATAGAACCACTTGGTGCCATTTCAAAGCGCCACCGTCTGGAAACACGAAACTGCAATTTTTCTGTTTGGAAAAGAAAAACGAATCACACTAAAAAGTCGGCGTAAAGCGCCATTTTATAAAGAGGCAGCGTCTCTAAAATCTTATATATTTCCACCATTGCATAAATATGTGTGCCATCCAGAAAGCTGTTTCGAGGACGCCTAAAAATGAAGCGATGTCTACCTGTAATGCTTCCATTTAAGTCGGAGAATACAATTTGTTTTTATTTCCTTCCTACACTTTGTCTTTATTTCTCAAGAAATAGTTACTGTGCAAGAAAGAAAGCGTTTTTTTTTTTTTCTGTTTTGGCTTTTGGAGATATTCTATGCCAAGCAACGAAAGCTAGTAATGTATAATAATGTGAAAATAAGTGTCACTTCTTTATTTTGTGTATCCGATATTGTGTTTCCGATGTTACTCATTGTTATCAATGGCGTTCGTAAATACTGCTTAAATTTAAAAGTAAAGCAAGTATGCGTTATTTTGTGGCGTATTAATGCACTTAAAATTCTAACTCATGCTGGTAAACTTTTTAAAAGTGTTTTCCGAATGTGGTGGTTTAAAGTGAGTTAAAACAAATTCAGATAGCTTCATGGCAACGGTTAAAATATGAAGTTTATTTTTCATGTAAATCGTCTTCCATGAGGAAAAAAATGTAGTTCAATGAATATAAATGAATAAAACCCACTGAAATAAAGATTTAGAGTATGAATTGATTTTGTTTTGACACAAAATGGGGCTTTTTTTTATTTGAAAACCATAATCAGAATAATGTAGAGCTATAGAGATTGGGTTATTTTTCACCAATTTATACATATGTCCGAATAACATTACGAAGAATTTTTTATGCAATTCATTTAAATATAAGTATATTGTATTAATTTTGATTTTGGAAAAATCATTGTGATTTTGCTTCTTGCTACAACTATACTTCAAAATGTTTTTAAGTTCTCTAAAAAACAATCTATAAGTATAAAAATTTTACACATGAATATGTATTGGAAAAACACAGAAAACATTTTTACTTTTATGTTTCTTAAATGTAATTAATTCAAAATTAGAAGAGCTATTAATGCATGCGGAACATTTATTGTTAACTAGTTTCATTATGTCCATCAAATTCGATGCATTTTAATGTCGCTATTGAGAGTGATAAAGACGTTTTTCCGTTTTATAAAACTGGAACAATATTAATATTCGGTAACAGAATTACATGTATGATACCACATCGACGAGAAATAAAAAAAAAAAAAACAAAAACAAAAACAAAAGGGGAGAGTATTAGCACCGCTCGAAATGTTTCTAAAAAGCTCCGCTCTTCTAAAAAGCGACTCGGTTTTTAAGCCATTTATCAAAGTTATTTCAGAACTTCGCTAACTGAAATCTATTTGTATTCTTTTGTTTTATAATCTGCAAATGGCTGCGATTCTTTTTGAAATCAATTTCAACTTAAATCAGCTTAAGTCTCGAAGCGTCTACTAGTCCAGCAAATTGACTTGGAACCGATTAATCATCATTTCTTCAATTTATCGCAGTTTCATACTTCATTATTACATTTCTTTTAAGTTCGTATGTCTCTTACATTTTTTTTTTTGTAAATTTTCTTCCAAAGTTTTTTCTTATCTCGTTTTCTACATAACCGATTCTGTTGCAAAGAAAAATGAAGAACGATTGCTACTTCTATTTTCCCCATCTTCTCTCTCTTTCTCTCTGTTTTTTTTTTTTTTTTTTTTTTTTTTTTTAGAAAATGACTATCACAGAGCTTTTTTTTTTACAAACTTTTTCTTTTTGGTTAATAAGAGACTTAACCTTATTTTTTCTCTTTGGTAAAAACTATGTAATTAAGTTATTATTAACATCGCTTAGATTTTTTTCCAAATGTACCGTTTACGCCCGGTTAAACTTCTTTCAGCTTAACAAGATTGAAACCGAGTATAAATCCATTTACCGCGTGCACTTATAACGTATTTAACATATTTTCTCATTTTTAATTAGTTTCCGTACTTTTTTCATCCTCTTAAGAAAGGCTTGAAGAAATCTATCCCAAAAAGTTGTAGCTTATGCTTGAAAGAAGAAAAAAAAGAAATTAGTACTCGACAATGGGCTCGTGTTACATTTATAAAAAAGGAAAAGTGCTTACCGCAGCAAATTCGGGTTCTGACTTTTTAAGCTGTATGTGTATGATGACCCCCTGTTTGTTTTTGGACCTTTCCATGTGAAGGGACATTTAGAGTAGTTTTGTCAATATTCTTTGCTTCATAAATACAACTAATACACGCTAGAAAATTTATTTTTGATAGCAATAGTAAGGATTTGTCACAAGAACGATGTAGAACATCAAAAGTTAGTCAGTTTGAAGAATTGAACGACATGCAACAAAATGCCTGTGACGGAACGGGACACATACGAGTCCCGTTTCGTCACGGACATTTCATTGCATATTCTTCAATTATTTTACTAAAAACGATAACTATTTATGTTCAACGTAATTCTTATGACAAATCCTTACTGTTGCTTTCAAAAACAAAATTTCTAGCTTGTGTTATTTGTATTTATAGCACAAAATATACTGACAAAACTAATCCAAATGTCCCGTTCGGACACATGGAATGACCTTATTTTGAAACAAAGTTTACTATCTGATTTTTAGATTCACAGCATTAGGAACCGTGTAACGTGCTTTTACTTTTCGCAAACCAAATTTTCGGGACATTTGAAGTTTTTTCCCTTATGTTTCTTTTCTTATTTACTTTGGGAAAGAGGTTTAAAACAACTGTTCTTGACTCAGATTTTCAAACTTGGATTAATTCCCGCTTTTTTAATTTTTACTCAGGCTTTATTTAATTGACAAGAGAGATGCATGAATTTTAAAATAACAATTCGCAGTCCATTCTCGATTATGTAATTTTAAAAGAGTGGAAAATCATAAATCCCACTCCGAATTGTCAGTGTGGTATTTACTTTTATGAAGCGAGTTATGTAATACTTCCAGAACAATTGTCCAATCTTATTTTGCTATTGACATTTAAGGAATGCTGCATGCTATCCAGCTAACATAAATTTGAAATTTTTTTTTGAACAAAATTTCGTTTAATGAGGAAAATGGTCAACTTAACATTAGGGAACAGAATTTTACCAGTAAGTTACCATATTATGATTGTTTGACTTTGGTTGCAGTAAAAATTAAATCAATCTCGTTAGATGTTCATTTTCACTTTTTTCACTAATTTTTGTGGGAATCTCAGTACTGCGACGGGCAGGTAAGGGTCAGTAACTGCGCCTTTTTTTTTTTTTTTTGCATTTTTGTCATCTATTATATGTACAAGCTTACTTGTTTGGTTTAGGTATTAAAAAAAAGCACGAAAAAATGAAAAATTTCAACATTTCCCTATTGTTAGTATTGAATCCAAAACGCTTCTCTTCAAATATCTCGAAAATTCATTTCTGCAGATACACCCATTTGACTGTCCATGGCAGTATAAAACATTATTGGCTACTTCCTTTCTTTAGTTCTTTTTCTTTTCGTTTTGAAAAATTTTTGCCTTAATCAAAAAATTTGCAAACGGCGAAGAACTTTTAAAAAGGCTATATAATTATTTTTTCCATATTTCATTTTTTGAGATTCATTTTGTGCGTTCTTTTTCAGAAACAATTCTCCAATGAACATTAGATAATTATACTTCAATATAAAAATCCCTCGTGTATCAGTAGCAGCCTCCTTGCCTCGCTAATTTACAATCTTTGAATAGATTTCCTCCAAGGGTTAACCCTAAATATTCTTTTAGTATTCCATGCAGGGTTTCACAAAAAAAGCGAACGAAAAGTACCCTTTTGGACGTTATGGAACCTCTTTTAAAATGAACCGCAATGTATTCGAAACACCCCACCATGCATAGAAAACCTTTTTTTTTTCTCTCTTTTCGAAAGCGCTCTCCTAAATATAAAAGCTCTATTTTCCCCGCATTTTGTGGAACGGTCTACTCCGCCCTTATGCTGTATGGTCTGCATCAATGGGCAGAACTGTCAAAAGCAGAGGTTCCGCGTGAATCCTAATGTTCCTGTGGTTGTGTTTGAGATTTTTTTTTCTCTTCTTTTTTCCTTTTTTTCCCCCTTTATGTACAATAGCATTTTCCAGCTATTGCCATAGTTCATCTTATGAGTTTGGGTTTCGGTTTTTACTTTAACGATTGGCAGTTAACCTTTGACGAAAATTGCGTTGCTTTTGGGAAAACTTGATAGATGATTTTGTACTAGACTGGAGTCGCATATTGTATGGCTAGTAAATATAAAAGTATGTCGAAAACATTTTGCTATTTTCTGAAATTGTTTGTTTATTTATTTTTGTTGAAAAAAAAAATATTGTTAAGAAACTTGTGGTTTATTATAGAACATCATTCTTATTTGAATTTCGTGCAACATTTTTAATAGGTTTTAAAAAATTCAAACTTAAATTGATACAAGATTCAAGTATTTGTGACTGAGTATGTTAGGTCAATAGTATAACCTTTTTGATGTTTATTTCTAATCAAACAAGTTAAAAATAAAATGCACGTTCCTGCGTTTCAATGAAAAATTAAAGGATTGTAAATGTTGGAAATATGACCAAATTACAATTTAATTATGGTTTCCTTTTTTTTTTCTTCAAATCTTTTCGTGTTTTACATCTGCACTCTGAGAGTTTTTGTTTTTATTTGGGCGTTGTTTAACAGTGAATTTGGCATTGAAGATTTTTCAATATGAAGAAAAGGTTAATGTTAGAGATGGTAGATGTCCCAAGATTCATTTTTATGGTTGAGGTGCTGTCTCGAGTGTTCCTTCCATCGTAGTATTTCGTAAAACGTGACACGCCATCGTGAAAGGTTAAATTCAACAACTGTACAGAAACAGAAGCAAATTAAAATACGGGAATAAGCACTGCATGAAAACTTGAACCACTTTTGGTGTACATTATGCCGAGTCTCATTTTACAATGCACGCTTCTTATTACTTTTATCAGCTAAGCATGTTTCTACAAATTTGCCTGTGTAAAATTTCTTACGCCTTAAAAGAAATATTGGCGGTGCCAACAACAAGCAAATATCATATATTGCATCAGATGTTCGTATGTTGGGAAAAGTCAGGGAATGTTGCATTGTTTTCTAACAGGAAACCGTGCACTATAAATTCAGATTGGTGAAACGGGATTTATGTGTAGGTCTTTTTACTTGTGACGGTATCGCTGTAATACCCTCTTTGGTGACGACCTTTTTCCTGTGCCTCGAATTTTTAAAAAAAACGAATAAAGACATGTTGTGATTACAAGTTTTGGTGAATGAAGGTAATCTTGTCAGCCAGGGTCTTTCAATCATTCTGAATATGAAAGAATTTCCGTTTCGGAAAAGTTGAATGTGGTACGTTCGATTCTGAATATAATTCATCTCCAACAAAGAGGTTTTTTATTTTGTTAAAAACCACCTTCCCTCTTTATTCATTGTTTTACGGGACATAATTACCTTCCAGAAGTTACATCGATTAAGATGTCACCCCTTCAGTTTTACCTCTCAAGGTGACTGAAGGACAGAGTTGCGGTGGGTGCCCAAATGCTTGACAGCGGAAACACAAAGCTGCAGTCCTGTGTTCCTCCGACTTGTGTCAGAATGTTTTATATCCCCTTCTATTCTTCGCGTTGGGATGTCCTGAATGACCCCATTATGCCCCTAATGACCACCAAATTGGAAACCTGCCGCTTCAGCTCTCTCTCGCGGCCGCTCCCTTCAGAGGGCCGGTCATTCTCTTGGAGGGAAGGGGTGCCCCAAATGACTCTCCCGGTGTAGCAACTCGTAGAATGAATGTCCCCGCTGCTAAATGAATTCCCATTAGAGAGTGGGTGGATAGCCAAAGATATAAAGACCAAACCGTTTCCCACCATGTTTGGTTTTGCAGGTGCGCCTGGCCACATATAGTACCATCGATCATTCTTTAATAACTACTAAGATATTTCTTAGAAAATTCAAATACAGTTTATGAAATTATGAGTTGTATTAAATGCTTGAGTTGTATTTAAATATTATAAAATGGCCAGAAAAGAAACAGAAGACCGATCAACGTGTTTTATTTGCACCTAGAAGCTGAAGGAACCTTAGTTGTTCCCGAGACCAGATTCTGATGACACATCGTCATTTGACTGGATTTCCTTTAGAACCATCTCATTAGAATGGACACAGAATGAGATACAATGCAATAATTTTAAGGTTGGCTTTCAGATCTTCAAGATACCATCTTTTTTTCTCCTTTAAGTTGATAACATTCAGTATATGTGATGTTTCAGAAAGGACTTCTTTACTTTGTAATGACAGAGCAGCGAAGCAGTAAGTGACAGAAAGGTAAACAAGTGGTTCTAGTAAGGACAGGTCTGGAATTTCAAATACACTGGTTTTCAGAAATAGTTCCAGTATTGGACATCAGAGGGTGCTGCCGCTACAATTGCCTTTTCTTTTAACTAGTGTTTGGCAGTGTGCTTAGTGCTCAATAGTGAAAAGTGGTCAGACTCAAGGGCACCCTGACGAGGAGATCATGGGAGGTCACTGTGACCTCTCAAAAAATTTCCCTTTTTGGCAAATTCTATCGCAAATTCTATCTGACGATTCGGCAAAATTGGACACATTGTTGCAACAGTTTTTAAATGGCCGAATGTCATTTTCATTCAGATGTACTTATGTGCGCATCCATATATTTTATCATTTGGAAAAATCTGGACTTCCATTCGTCCTCCCAAAAGTTTAATTTCGGGGTGCCCCTGGTCAGAATACATTACAATGGTTTCGATATAGCTACCTTTTGATAGCAGTAACATGACGCAACCGAAGGGTTTTGAAAACATCTATAATGTAAAAACTACATTTTCACATGTTTTTCCTATTAATGCTTAATTTGAATGTCAGGCACTTTTTTCGAATGATTGCTGGAAATAGATTGTACATCTCATTCCGAACTATTGCAATACAAGTCATCATATGTGTTCCCCTCAAATGTTTTGATGAAATTACACTTCACTCAGTCAATTATATTAAATTTGCTGTTGAAATTTGTTAGTGCGTTTTTCTTTACAGGTGAATTCATGTTGCATAGATAGTTTTTTCCTTATTAAAATATTGATCTTCGCTGATTTCTTTATAATACTGTTTATCATGACGTCTTATGTCAATATTTAAAATTAAAACTCTTGGTCTAAAGCATTAAACATGACGTCACTATAGTCATTCAGAGTAACTTTGTACCCCCTAAAATTTTTTAGTATATTCAAATTTAAGAAAATTTAGAAGACCCAGTGCTACACTCTTCTGGTGCTCTTTATTTTATGGAAAAAATTTCAAACCTGTACACAGGAAATTGTAAAATACAGCAAATCTAAAGTTACTATTAGGAAGCTGTTTTTGAATACCGATTTAAATTTCAGACTTTTATGTGTGAGTACGTTCTGAAGAGTGTAGGGTCTGTGAACGCTTCTAACAGAATGTTTCGGGATTAAAGAAAATATTTCAAGGCTGTGTTTCATTTCTAACTAAAAGTTTTTTAAAAAGTTGATTGAATAACAATACTTAAAGGCAAGTGCATCGTACTTAACAGATAAATTGTATTAAACACAGTCCCGTCATTTTAATTTTTTCTGTGTGCAGGGAGATGGGGGTTAAAGAGCGCCTATTCAAAGTATACAGTCGAACTAGCTTATAACGAACCCTGATTTAACGTGAACCCGGATTTAGCAAGGAAATCGGAAATACTTGGTTGGTACGATGTTAAGTCTATGGGACTCCAACTCACTTTAACTAGCAAACCCAGTTTAAAGCGAGTAATTTTTTTGTGATTCGTAAAATTTCTATTGACTTCCAGCTCACTAGTCAGCTTTTATTTTTTTTGGTAAAATTTCTTTAACATTCCAAAGCCAACCAAAGTTAGTAATAAATTATAAATCCTGAGAGCAAGCGATGACAGTACTTTTTTTTTTTTTACTTTGTGGAGAAAAGAAACATTTGTGTGCATTTGTATACATTCAGATAATTCAAAGCAAGGTAACCAACTTAGGGGCCATTCATAAATTACTTAAGGGTCCTGAGGGGGAGGAGGGATACAGAAATATCTACATACCCTTACTTTGGGGGGAGGGAGGGGTCAAACCCATTCTTAGTAATATTTTCCAAGTTGATATTTTATATTAGAAATCGCGCGGTCAAGTGGTTTGAAAGAGATCATATTTCATTTGCTTCTGGAAGGTAAAAAACGTATAAGGATGAGCTTTTTTTTTACATGTTATACAAAGAATGAGCAGTACAAAAATGTAATTAAAGAATCTCACAATTCATGGCATGTTTTATTTTCTATTAGTATCGTATCATACATTTGAAAAAAGAAAATCTTTGATTTACGTCAAACTGGGAGTTTTAGTGTAACTGATCCACACTTCTAACAATATTTTATTATTTTGAAAACCGAAATGGAATCGTACGTAAGAATGGGGGGAGGGGTTTGAAAAATCTTACGTACCCTTACATGGGGGAGGGGGGTCAAAAATTGCCAAAACCATCCTTACGTAATTAATAAATGACCCCTTATTAAGTACAGTACAGAGATTCTAAAGAAGAAGAAGAAAAAAAAAACAACTATGATGACTTTTTATGATTTTTTTCACAAATTCATTTTTTACGAGCACTCGATTATAACGAACAAAAGCCAACTGACTGAACTGGCGGTGTATTTTATGTATTTCTGCCTTAGCCCTGGCTATAGGACGATAACTTATTGAAAATATTAAACGCTGTTCGTCGTGAGACCCAAAAATGGTTACTGGTGAGAAGCCTGCTTGCTGTCATCGATTCTTGCTACTGTACCCCATGACTTTAGAGGGAGGAGCTTACGGATGAAAGAAGTCTAATTCTGGAATGATTATTACGAAAATGAACTTGATGACATTTCCAGTAAAAAGTGCTGAGCGCGCTGTTTTAGTGCTAATGAAAGGTTTACCGGAATGTTCTAATTCAAGAAGGGAAAAATTCTTAACTGGTCGGGAAGAACGTAGATCTGGCTGATATTTATTTTTATCATTTTAATATTATATTTGTTCTACGTATCATAGATTTAACAAGTCAAACCCAATATTGATGCAAACTTTTAATTTGTTGTGGATATTTATGTTTACTTAAAAGTAATTTTTACAAGTTTTTTTTCCACTCAAAATCTTTTTTTAAAAAGCAAAGTCATTTGGAAGGTAGCATGAAACAGTTAGAACTCATAGAATCGGAGAATATAAATAAAGTGATTTTTTTTTCCAGGTGGATCAAATCAGTCAAATTTTTTTGAATCTTATCACAACGAGATTTAATGAATCGTTTAGAAATGCATTCATTGGTATAATAAATAATATTGGCTCTTACAAAAATGCAGAAAATTTAATAGAAAGATGCGTTTTGACAACTCAATTCTAATTTCTTGGATGAGTTTTGCTGGATTTATTCCAAACCCGACCGACAAAAGCATTTTATGCTTTTGAACCTTTTAGAGAAGATCAGAATCTACCACAGATTTAGCTGTACGTGATGAATCGTACGTTTGGAATTTTCTTCCAAAAAAGAACTGTTCCCAGCATCAAATTTCTATTGCTCAAAAATATAAGGAATTTAGTCTTGTTTTTCATTTATTTTCCGTTGGGAAAATCCATTCAATATGTTTACTGTGTAAACTACATTCTCACATTGACTAGATAACTAGGTTGGTAGATTACTTACGACTATTTTCTACTTACTTGACGACTATTTTCTCTGTATTCTAAAAGTGATAATTATTTTTCATGATCTGTTTAACATTTGACTCGTAGTAAGCGCGCTTGTTGGAATTTTCCAACTGGGTAAATTAATATATCTGCAACTTGATCGAGTTCGCAATGAAATCCAAATTTATAGTCTGACTACACGCTGTAATGACATTGCTATGAATCAATTAACATAAACTTAAAATTAAAATGATGTAAAAATTAAATTCTTTGCTCAAAACTTTGCTCCAATTAAATACAATGTAATAATGAGATTCAACTGTGTCTGCACTTGATGAAATCGCTGGCAACCTCAAGGTGTTAGTTCATCTAAACTAAAATTAAAATAATAATAATAATAATAATAATAATAATAAAAAAATAAATAAATAAGTAACAACTAGTTAGATTTTGAAATTTATTTAATTAAAAACGAATAATAATTGACGAGTTAGTAATAAACTCGAGTAAGACTGCTTTAAATAAAAAAAAAGGACTTATTTTATTCAAGTATTAAAATAAATTTTTCTAGATACATTCATCCCGAATAACAGTTGCTGAAACTCTGGCACAGCTGCGTACTGCGAAAAAATATGGAAAAAACAAACTAATAATAATAAAAATCAATAAAACAAAAATGGCGAAATGTTTAATTATTTTCTGACATTATTTCCATGATGGCTAGAAAGGTTGCTTTTTCCGCATTCCAATAGAAAGAGACAAACTACTAGGCTAGTGTTCTAGGAATTTACCCTCGAGGCCGAGTGGAATCTTGCACTTTCGATTTCTTCTTCCTCATTTCTTACGCTGAATTTATTTTCGCCCTAACAAAACATCCTTTGATTTATATTTCTTCCCTTTTTTCTTATATGATACTTGTGCTTTGTTATGCTTCTGTTTCCAAGAAACACCCGAAGCCAGGGTTTTTTCTGTCGATACATATGCATCAGGTTTCCCCGCTATAGAGCTATTAAAAATATGAAATCAATTCAATCCATACGCGGAGTCAAATATTTCATAAAAATGCAAGCATTTAATTAAAATATTGATATTATTTTCATGTTCTTCTGAGTGTTTGAAAATTTGTAGTTTGATTCTAGTAACAAATATATGTTACGGTAAAATTTATAAACTCATTATATCTGTCGTACCCTACTGGATAATATTGTAACGGATTCGGTGCGACTTCCACTTTCTTGAAATGAAGACACAGTTCTTGATAAAAACACAGGAAATTTATTTACACTATGTACAGGAAAGATCGTCAACAACTGCTAAATTATTCATCAGCAATTAAGCAATTATCACACAACACCGTAAACTCAACGTTTACACACGTATTTACTTCCAAATACGAAAACAACACAGCGAAATGCCTCGCAATAAACAGAGCAAATACGCTCTCAGTTCGAAATCTCAATCGAAACTCACTTTTTATCCATCGCTAACGGTTTATATACACACCGAAAAGAAATCTCTCAAATATTCCACACGCTTCTGGAACATAGTAGACCGTTATCAAATTTTATCAATGAACAAAAAGGAAATAGGGGGGTCGTATACTTTAGCCATATGAAAAGGGGTTGTATATTCATTACGGGAAACTATTTACAGGTTACGTAACTACAATAATTACTATTTACAGGATTTATAACATTGCCCCCTTCCTAAGGACTGCACGTCCCGGGCAGTACAATCCCCAGAAAGGGTGTCAAACTTCTATCACAAGTTCACAAATACAAACATTAAATAATAACCAATAATGCATAGGAAACACAATAATGACAAGAAATATCACTAAACATTATAAGCAAAAATTATCTACAACTTTTATCTTATCAACCATGGTTGTTTACGTAATACTCATGAACTATGGCCATAGTATGGGGCTAACCGATCATAATGTACAACCCTAGGTTTTGCATTAGGTGATTTTTGGATCCTCACTACGACGTCATTCAGTCGGTTAAGGACTTTGTAGGGTCCATCCCAATGCGACTGCAATTTGGGTGACAGACTCGGATGGGATTCCATAACCAAACCTTGTCGCCTTCGTTGAATTCATGTCCAGTAGACCTTGTGTCGTATCGGGTCTTCATCTTCTCCGCCGCGATGTTGATTCGCTCTCGTGCGAAGTTATGAACGTCTTCCAACCGGGCCTGGAGATCCTGGATGTACTCCTCAGGCGATGCAGGCGCATGCGGAGGACGACCGAAGACGAGATCACAAGGTAGCCGAAGCTCTCGTCTGAAGAGCATCTGAGATGGGGCATATCCGGTAGTCTCGTGGACAGCACTGCGGTAGGCCAGCAGGAACAAAGGTAGCTTCTTGTCCCAATCCTGTTGATTTCTGGATACCATAAGCGAGAGATTGTTCAGGATTGTGCGGTTAAATCTCTCCACCATGCCGTCCGATTGTGGGTGTAGTGGTGTTGTCCTAGTTTTCTCAATTCCGAAAATTTGACATAGGCCCTTAAACACAGCAGAGATGAAATTCCTCCCTTGATCGGAATGAATCTGCAAAGGTGTTCCATATCTCGAGATCCAATGTTGAACTAGAGTCTCTGCTACGGTGGTAGCTTCTTGATGTGGAATGGGATACGCTTCGGGCCATTTGGTGAAATAGTCGATGGAAACAAGAATGTATTTGTTCCCATCAGCAGTTCTTGGTAGAGGACCCAGGATGTCGATCCCAATTCGTTCGAAAGGAGCTCCAACGTTGTACAGATGAAGCTTCCCTCTGCTTCTTTTCTTCGGTCCTTTACGAGCAGCACAGGCGTCACAAGAATGGCACCACTTCTCCACGTCATCCTTCGCCTTGCTCCAGAAAAAGCGCTCCCGAACTTTATTGAGGGTTTTCAAGACACCAAAATGTCCTCCAGTCGCACTACTATGTATTTCTTTCAGAACATCTGAAATCCTTGATCGGGGAAGTAGTAACTGCCACCTAGACGTTTTGCCGTCATCAGATTCCCATTTTCGGTACAGTACGCCATTCCGTAAATGGAGTGAGTTCCATAAAGCCCAGTATCTTTTTGTTGCAGGGCTGAAGATGGAAACGTCCTGCCAGCTAGGGCGCCGACTGTCACTTTCCATGAACTCCAAAATTGGTTTTATGTCGGGGTCTTCAAGTTGATCTTTTCGAACTTGGTCGTCACTCCATGGATCAGGTTCGATGATGTTGGAGTCACTGTCACCTGATAGGCGGTAGGGCTAGTCGTTCCATACTGTTTCTCGATTCGGGAACAATAATTACAGTTCTCAGGACAGGGTCTCCTTGATAAAGCGTCTGCATTAGCGTGAGACAACCCTTTTCGGTGCTTGATCTCCATGTCATATTCCTGGAGCCGCTGTATCCACCTGGCTATCTGGCCTTCTGGATTCTTGAAGTTCAAAAGCCAAGTTAACGATGCATGATCTGTCCGAAGCAGAAATTTTCGGCCGTAGAGGTAATGATGGAAGTGTTCTATAGCTTTCACTATGGCCAGTAACTCCTTTCTGGTGACGCAGTAATTTCGCTCCGACTTTGATAAGCATTTGCCCCAGTAAGCGATGACATGTTCATTTCCGTCAATTTCTTCGGATAAAACAGCTCCGATGCCCTCGTTGCTCGCATCAGTGTCCAGGATGAAGGATTTTTCAGGCTGAGGATAGGCGTTGATGTTAAAGCCTCCTTCAGTCGTAGAAATGCATCTTCGCATTCTTTGGACCATTCAAACTTTTGCTTGCTCTCCGTCAGCTTATGCAAAGGTCGTGCAATGTTGGAAAAACCCTTTACAAACTTCCTGTAGTACGTGCAGAGCCCCAGGAAACTTCGCAGCTGATGGATGTTTTCGGGACGACTCCAGCTCTTGACCGCAGATACCTTTTCTGGATCGGTTTGTACACCTTCAGAAGAGATGATGTGACCAAGGTAGACACTTCCCGGCGGAACAAATTACATTTGGACGGGCTTAACTTCAGATTGGCTTCCTTAAGCTTTTGCAGCACCTTCCTAAGATTTGCCAGATGTTCTTCGAAACTGCGTCCCACGATGATGATATCGTCTAAGTAGACCAGACAGGATTCGTAGGAAAGTCCTCTTAACACTGTCTCCATAAGACGCTCGAACGTAGCTGGTGCATTGCAGAGGCCGAAGGGCATCACTTTAAACTGCCATACGCCTTGTCCAGTTGTAAACGCTGTCTTCTCTCGGTCATCAGGGTGTATCTCAACCTGCCAGTAGCCGCTCTTCAAGTCCAGGGTCGAAAACCACTTTACTTCCTCTAAATGATCAAGTTTGGTCATCTTTCCGGCACTTCGGCGCGACCCGAAAGCCGCTCCGAGCGCCAGTCCGAAAACCTCACTAAATCATTCAATCGGTAGTAGCGACGGGCGGTGTGCACAAAGGGCAGGGACGTAATCAACACGAGCTTATGACTCGTGCTTACTGGGAATTCCTCGTTCAAGGGGAACAATTACAAGCCCCTATCCCCAGCACGAAGGAGGTTCAACGGGTTACCCAGTCCTGTCGGACAGGGAAAGCACACGCTGATTCCTTCAATGTAGCGCGCGTGCGGCCCCAAACATCTAAGGGCATCACAGACCTGTTATTGCTCTGTCTCGTGCGGCTAAACGCCGCTTGTCCCTCTAAGAAGAACGTCCGACTTGAGTGATCGGAGCGTCTATTTAGTAGGCTAGAGTCTCGTTCGTTATCGGAATTAACCAGACAAATCACTCCACCAACTAAGAACGGCCATGCACCACAACCCACATAATCAAGAAAGAGCTCTTAATCTGTCAATCTTTCGTGTGTCCGGATCGGGTAAGGTTTCCCGTGTTGAGTCAAATTAAACCGCAGGCTCCATTCCTGGTGGTGCCCTTCCGTCAATTCCTTTAAGTTTCAGCTTTGCAACCATACTTCCCCCGGAACCCAAAGGCTTTGGTTTCCCGGAAGCTGCCCGGCGTGTCATTTGAGAAACACAGCCGGATCGCTGGCTGGCATCGTTTATGGTTAGAACTAGGGCGGTATCTGATCGCCTTCGAACCTCTAACTTTCGTTCTTGATTAATGGAAACATTCTTGGTTAGACGCTAAGTCCTTTTTCAGCACCGTTAAATCGCTTTTTAACTGGTCTTGATTTGCCAACATACTTGCAGTCAGATCACTTTTTAATTATTCTTGATTAGCCGCCATATCATTTTTAATTGTTCTTGATTAGCCGCCATATCACCCTTCACAGAGTTGATTGCGTCAAGAAGTTGTTTTAATTGTTCATCCATTGCGCGAGTAATCACCATAAAAATAAAGTCCAAATTCAAAAAGTTTTTATGAAAAAAATGTCCAAAGTCACACTTACTCCAAGAAAATCCAGAAGAAGCCCCACGTTGGGCGCCAATTGCAACGGATTCGGTGCGACTTCCACTTTCTTGAAATGAAGACACAGTTCTTGATAAAAACACAGGAAATTTATTTACACTATGTACAGGAAAGATCGTCAACAACTGCTAAATTATTCATCAGCAATTAAGCAATTATCACACAACACCGTAAACTCAACATTTACACACGTATTTACTTCCAAATACGAAAGCAACACAGCGAAATGCCTCGCAATAAACAGAGCAAATACGCTCTCAGTTCGAAATCTCAATCGAAACTCACTTTTTATCCATCGCTAACAGTTTATATACACACCGAAAAGAAATCTCTCAAATATTCCACACGCTTCTGGAACATAGTAGACCGTTATCAAATTTTATCAATGAACAAAAAGGAAATAGGGGGATCGTATACTTTAGCCATATGAAAAGGGGTTGTATATTCATTATGGGAAACTATTTACAGGTTACGTTACTACAATAATTACTATTTACAGGATTTGTAACAATATCAATAAATGCAAACACCAGTAACACACATACACGAATTGATAATTATTATTTTACCCAGTTGTGCACAATGTGTATTATGAATATTATCTGGTCACCAATTTATTATTTTTACGAAAGATATTTATTCTAAACTGAGCAACTGTTCAGTGTATTAAAACTAAATATTTTAAAAAAATCACACAACAGTTCTTAGTAGAACATTTCATAGTACCCTAAGAATCTAGCATTGTTTTACATTTTTTGTTCGAGTTGTTGTGGTGACTTTGTTTTTAGATACGCCAAATCAAGAAGTTAATGTAACACATGGAGTCCTCAAATTCATTAGGCTTGCCAGATTTCTAAAATATTTTACCGGGACACCAGAATGCCGCTCCCCCCCCCCCCCCAGAGTCACTAGTATTCAAAAGAGTACACAACACACCCTTATGGTTACTAATTTTGAGCCTAAACCACGAGTAACAATAAATGGTACAAGCAGATAAATTTGAACATTTTATTTCTTACATGCAAAAGTTATATTTTAATAAGAAGAAATCCTTTGAATGAGGAATAACCATTTGAGCAATATTTTGCTTTTAATCTTGATGTAAAAATCCTTGATCACTTGCGTTGCACTACTTCAGTGGTCAACTTATGAAGGTTGAATTAATGATATCGATCTTACTTTGTGCCTAAGGAGGTCAACTTAGAAGTGTGGTCAACTTTACAGGTTTTACTGTATTTATTCAACTTAATTAGTTTTGTTGTTGAATTTTTATCTTTACTGAGCTATTCAAACTTCCAAAATTTGATAAGCTCTTTTCGCTCTCGCAGAATCTAAAGCTTCTGGCGGCGAAGCGGTCAAAATTCGATCGAATAGCGTTCTAACTTCTATTTACACATGAGCCGTGATTAAGAATGTCCGACGATTCGTGAAATGAACAAAGGGCTTTCCCGCCGACTGCTCGCATTTGTTCGCTCGGGCTGACCCCGAGTCCAGCGAAACGCAATGCTCGGCTGGAAATCGGGCTAATATATCCCCTCCTGCACTCGTAAAGGACCTTGGTCATTTCCCCCGTTGACGTCACATGTGTGGTTTATGACAGTCGACATTGTTCTGCTAGAGGGCGCTCGAGATAACCCGCCTCGTTATCCTTCAGGGAGGGGGGGGGGGGGGGAGAAAGCGAGAGTGTTTATTTTACATTCGTGCATGGCGAAAATTAATAATTAAGTAGATTAGTTAATGAATAATAAATGCAGAACGACAAATTCAAGCAAAACAGTTGCCTCGGTACGTGTAATGTATTGCAATGATGGAGAAAGCTCTTTTCTCAACTTCAGTGTTGTGTATTGAATTTAGTGTTGCACATACTCACACGTACACGTACCTAACACGTCGTTCAAAAAACAAAAATCATTCGCAATGAATTGCTACAAACATTTTTTTTACAACATTTTAGCTGCGTGGAATCGTATGGAAACGTCGTTGCATAAATATTTTATTTGATGTGGCAAAATTATTTAGATTTATTTGATCCATTAATTGTTACCGCAAAGTGGAAGCAATTTAAAAACGAATAAGTAGGAAGCGATGTGTTGCTAAAAACTAAACTAATCGTACGAAAGTATGCACTTATGACCCTTTTTCAAACTTTTTTTGATACCTGCTCTCCCTTAGTTTAAATTCCTCACTTTTTAGCCTGTACTATTGACATTAGGCAGAAGCATGGGATGGAGGGGTGATCCGCTCCGAATAATACCCAAAGTGGATTTAAGAGTTACTGAAAAATATAAATACTTCAATTGTGTTAAAATTTTCGTTAAATATATCTTAAATTATATTTAAGCTATCAAACTTCATTTAGTTGAAGCACAATACTGCAGTAAGAGGGCAATTACAATACATCCTGCGAAAATTTTACATAAAATGTGTTCGTAATTTATTCTTGTATTTAAATGCAAACTTTAGTTACACGACACAAATGAAAGCTTGTTTGGGAAAAATATTTGAATTTCATCTTTACGTAAAACATTATAAGTTTTTCTTCTTCTTTTTTTTTTGGAAGGGTCGCGTCACCACAAATTACCGCTCCGATTGACACTTGTTCTAACACCACTGCACTGGGTGTATAATACTTCCAGCGAGTTCTCTCTATCATTTTAGGTTGTTCAAGATCATTGACTGCAGTGGGCTTCATAAAAGCATTTACTGCAGCTTGGCAAAAATGTCCTAAGTTGCATCCCACAAAAAAAAAAAAAAAAGAAAAAAAAATCTGTATTCTTCGATCTGCGGAAGATTTGCTGATTGGTTGTTAAATATTGGGAAGTAAAAATGTGGCTCGGTAATTAAACCGTATTAACAATGTAACCCTGTTTAATGGCTAGACCATTTTATAGCAGTTTTATGGTGCTCTTGAATATCGTTTCTTTATTTTCTCTTAGTTCATGCGAAAGTTGAAACAGCTTTTAACCAGCTTTGGTCATGGAGGTAGGGATCCTACATTCATGGCTTTGGTAGGGTGGAACTCCAAAAATTTGATCTTAAAGCTGCCATCTATTTACAATAGCAATTACAAAATTTGAACATAGTTACTAATAATGCTACCATACACATTAAAATGAGTCAAAAGAAAAAACTCTAGTCAATTTAAAGTAAAAAATAGTTTTTAAGGTAGGCTGTTCGAGCTAAATATTGGCTATGCAACACAAACGCTGAAAAGTTGGTGGAGAAAAAAAAAGTCTCAAAAAAGGGATTCTTCTTGGAACAGTCATTCAAAACCCAAACTCCATCATACTGTAAACTCAGGCATATTTAAAAATTCAAAGTTTTATTAGTAATCAGATTTTTTTTTTTTTTTTTTGTGGCTGACGGCTGAATAGAAAAACAAACTGGTTGGTTACCAAAAAGACCACATATTAAAAATAGCTCTTGTTGACGATAATGAATTATTGTAATTTTTTAAAATGCATTCTTATCTGGATAGGAACTAAATCAACATTGCAACTTCTATAGGGAAAAGTTATGTTTTTGTTTTCATTGATTCGTAGATTCAGCAATCTGATGGGACAAATGTTGAAGTATCTTACTAAAAAAAATATCTAAAGCTTCAAACAGAGGGAAACCATGGAGATCATATTACTGCAAAACATTATTCACTAAACTAGATGTCAACATTCATTACATTCATCTCTTGAGATCACAAGGTGGAATTCAAGCGTCCTGCCCTCGTTACACCATGTGGACTTCTTCATGACATAACGCAACACACAACCTTAACATTATTGGAGCATCCACGCCCGAGGAATCCTCTAGACACCCCGGCCAATCGCTGCGAAGCCTCTCGGCCTAAATAAACTCCACTAATAATCTCCGCTGGCCGGCATCCCCTTTATTGACTGCAAGAATTCTGATTAGAGTGTTCTCTGATTCGTAAATTCAGGGCATCACCCCCGCAAACGCGACAACTCGGGCTGAATGGCCGTAGTATGGCCTTTGTCCACATTCAAAAGGTCTGGTGCTGTCCTTTTATGAGGTGCAGACGGCGGCTGATGGAGACGTAGTCTGCGGGTATTGCTCGCTTATGACACAAAAGCGAAGTGGTTTGATATTATAACTTGAACTGAACTGCGAATGACCAGTCATTGTTTTTTTCCCACAAGTTCAATGAGCATATCGTACATTTACAATGCAAGTGGCTCTTTTTGTGGTTAGAATAATAACTCAACATCAGTTATGTAGAATTTCTAAACGAAGTACCGCAAACAATCAGCCCGATTCTCGTACGCCTCGGATTTAACTTAGTAGTCGTTGTCAATTGGGCGTCCTAACGAAAATTTACTATCTGTTTGGTTAATCAGATGAAAGTTCGTACACGGTGACTGGTCGAAAATGGCGGCGAAGGAAATGCCACGACCGGTAGGAGAGTCGCACGTCGCACTGATTGCCAGGGGAAACTAATTACACATATTATTGCAAGCAAACTTCTAGTTTTATACGTGCCGGTGTTAAAAGTTTATTTATTTATGTATGTAAGTGATTAATTTATTTTTTAATGCTTGACTTAGTCGATTCTTGTTTAATTTTTGGTCGTAAAGCAAGTGCTCTTTGAAAGGCTTTACTTTTGCGTATTTAAATTTACTCTTTCTGTTAGGTATTGTTTGTGTTTGTTTGTTACACACATTCAGTTTACTTCAGATCTTCACCAAATTTGGCACGATGATACTTTTTGACACCCAAAGAGGTTCCTGTCATAAAGGGTCTCTGAAAGTTGCAACCGTTTAAATTTTTATTTTTGACCCAAAACTTACGCGAAATCGCTGGGTTTTTTTAGTACGAAAGAAGTAGCAAAACTGAGCCACATGAAGTTTGTTCGTAGTCAGCATGACAATTAGAATGCGTGTAATGATTGTTTCCAAAGAAATTTATTTGAACCCTTAAACCTTGACAGGTTCTTTCAGTACACGAGCCACAATTAAAGTGAACAAATAACCATCATGAAGGATAAATTAAATAAAAATATGTTCTCATTGAATAAAAGCAGACTGATTTTTTTTTCTTTCAATTGAAGTAAAAGTTATTGGACTGTAAATAATAATTTAGAAAAATTGGTGTTGGTGTAAAAAGCTACTAACACGTTACATGTGTTTGTCCCTCCCACAAAGTAAAAAAAAATCATTTTTGTTTTTCGGAAATAGGATTTCTTCATCTTTGAAAGAATCTAAGCTACTCTATCAAATTAAAAATGAAAAAAAAAAAAAAAATAGACATCTACGAGTTCTTCTTATGGCATATATAGGACCTGAAGGTGGAGGCTCATTTGTGTATTTTCATTTATTTTTTGTACTTATTCTCTGATTAATATGTTGTATTTGAAATCGGATAAAAAACGGAAGCAACGCACTCCAATTTTTTTTTTTTTTTTAAAATTATTACAGGGGATATACAGAAACATAGACTGGTAGTCTTCGTTTAAGCAGTTCCAAAGTATTGAAAATAACACAATTTCTATTTTGTTTTCAGAACACATTTTGCAATTATAAATTCAATTTTGACGAATTTGGCTTCGCGTAATTTGATAAAAGATGTGTAAAAGAATCGACTAGCGTGCGATGAATGGCAAAAATAATTTGCGAAAACAGGTGCTGCCATCTGTACTATAAAAAATTAAATTATCAAGCTCCAAATATTTCATACATGTTTCGAAAAGTTTCAACTCTTTTATCAAAAGACTCAGTAACTTCTCCCCCCCCCCACACACACACATTTCGTGAATCGGTTAAATATTCAGAGTATCAAAAGTTTTCTCGCAGCGTGAACTTAACTTTACATTCCAATGCTCGTGTATGCTTATCTGTGCTGAAGTAATTTGATTAGTCTTACTCTGCCTCTGAATTCTGCCCGAAACGTCCAGCACTGAATTTCTGACTGCTCAAAAGTGTTGGCGACAACCAAGCTCTCTTAAACATATCCGCACTTAAGCTAATATACTTGCAACAAATGCATAAAAGGCCTTGTTCAATTCTCTGTAATGGTTTCTGCTTTGTGATGACGTCAGTGCTTTGGAATGACGTCGACATTTGGAGGAGAGTTGTTTCAGCCCTTCGCCTTGCATCAGACCTTTGCTTCCAAAGGGTGCCCTTAAAGTTTCGGGTATAGATTTTAAAATTTGAAAACACTATATCCCAGTTTCGAGGTATAGAATCTACAAGGGATGTGTTGGCTGTAGGGAAAGAACATATTTTCCACCTGTTCGGTAAATATACGGATTGCTAATCGTATATTTAGAGCTATATAGCAAACTGTTGTTAGTTCTGCGCTGTTTCATAGAACTACGAGTACAATAAATGCTTTTAAAATATCGAATTTCATTAAGTTTAATTATTTAAAGTTTTCATTTCAGCAGATATGAAAGCACTACTAATTGTTGAATAAACAGAAAATTTTCTATGCTAACGAGTGCGAAAATAATGTCTAACTTGCAACCATTCTATTGAGCAGCAAGAGGCAATTTACGTCAGCCTAGTTTTATGGAATATCATTGATTAATCTTTCAAGCGGGGGAAAAAAAAACTTGTTTCCTAAATAAGCATTGAGAGATCTGAGAGAGTTATGTTTAATCTCGAATCACAAGCAATTTTTGTACGCTTAAGTTTATATCTGAAAGAGGGTACATTTTAATTGCTTCGATTGAAAATATAAGGCATGAATGCGAGCTAGAGAAATTAAAACCTGTACTGTAATTAATAGTTGGATTTTTTCAAGAAATTCACAAAATCTTTCAATTACGTTTGTTTTCAGATTGGAGAACTGTTTTTTTTTTTTTTCTCTTTTCTTTTTTTTTTTCTTGCGAATTTAAGGCGTGCTAAAGAACTGCTAATTACGCAACTTTTTTCAGCCGGGCCCCCTCAGGTAAACTAAATCCCATAACAGCATTTTTCATATGCTGCTTATAAGAGCTTTTGAAAAATGGTATTTTGTTTGTCTCGTGGCTCCGTGAGCCATTTGTCAAGATATTTTTAACCATTTTATAACCTCATTAGACCCTGGTTCCTACTTTGAAGTCAATCTTTTTTATCTCGTAGCCAGGTCACGTGGAATCATTACATCAACATCAACATCTTCTCATACATTTCCCTCTCTCTTCTTTGTAGTATTACCATGCATTTTTTATTTAAATAAAAGTATTCGTGCCACTTTTCAAATTACAGCTGGTTTTTAAATATCCGCAGTCTTCCCGACATCGGCTAAGTTTAAATTATTCGTGACACTGCAGCTAAATTGTAGCCAAAGAATATAAGTTCCATTGAAACTTATATCGGCGTCGGCGTCTGATAAGAATATAACCATTAATGTCTATAAACTTGTAAATCAATCGACGTTTTTCGTCCACTTGCTTCCTTCGGAGCATCGAACATTATAGATTTTCCGGCAAACCTCAAAGATTCCGTGTGGTAGAATAATACGAATGACCTTGACCTAAAATCAATTAGCTTCTTTTTTTCAGTCGTAGGAAAAACGGTATATTTAATACGTTCTTATGAGGAGTTTTTTTTTTTTTTTATTTTTTTTTATTATTTTAAAGTTATTTTAAAGAAGAAAATTTTATTTTCTATCATTAATGACAAGTAATAATTTTGAATGCATTTGAATGTGAAACAAACAGCAAAATTTAATGCAAAATAGATTCTCCTCTACCCCGGAAACCCCACGCAGGGACAAAATTCCAAGAAATTTGGAGGGAACTAGACGAAGAAGTAAGTGCCTTTTGTTGATTTCAAACAGGTATATTCTCAGAATTTACATCTACTTCAATGATACTAAGGAAACCAATGTTTTGTAGATTGCAGACAGGAATATTTTCGCACACTTGGGAAAACTTGAGAATCATTGCAATGAAGCTCTACGCCTTACAGCGCCCCCTCATTTCTTCCCCCTCCTTCCCCCGCCCATTTTACTTTTTTTCAATTTTCCCTTCAAAATTTTTTTGTATGTTATTTGTACACGGTAGCGTAATTATGGGGTCTAGCGCCCCTGGCGAACTAAAGAAATTGCGCCCCCCCACTCCAGGGTTCCCCACTTGGGAACTCATTGTGACCTGCTTTTTTTTTTTTTTTTTTTTTTTTTTTTTAACATTTTGATTAATTGATTCGACAAATTGGAGGCATCATTGTAATTTTTTTTCTTATTTTCTTTTTTAGAATTGTTTTCAATGATTCCCAATGTTCCTTCTCAGTAGATGTTATATATATATCCCCTCTAGCTCTTTTTCTTGAGAGTTTTTTTTTTTTTTTTGCAATTTTTAAAGCATTTTTTCAAATTCTATGGATTTTTTTTTTTAATCAGTCGAAATGCCGCCCTCTGGCTGCTGCGCCCCTGGCGAGAGCCAATCCTGCCAACCCCTAGTTACGCTACTGTTTGTACAAGAGAAATATATATATATATGCATATTTTTTCTTGTTCCATTTTTTTGCTTGAGTAAAATGCTTGTTTTCAACACAATGCATTCTTTTCTTCAATCGTATATTCACACTTAGTCATTTCGAAATGAGTCTGGACCCCTTGGAGTCCCCCTTGGCTACGCCACTGCCTGCTGCTTATCTTGAATACTGATTTCTAGATTCCGTACGGTTGAGTAATGCAAGTGCCAGGAGTGTCCATCCCCCTAAGAACGATGGCGCTCCTCTGTAAATTGCTGTTGAGCCCCCCCCCCCCCGCGAAGAACGGTAGCCCCCAAAATGAGATCAAAAGCCTTCTAAAATAAACGCATCTAAAACTTTTAATGGCGCATTCTGCGCCATTAACCAGGGCTGCCGAGTCGAAGAGAAAAAACAGCTTCCGGCTCCGACTCCGAGAATTTTAGAGTTTCTGACTCCGAGAATTTTAAAGTTCCCGACTCCCACTCCTTTACTCGAAAATCAATCTGGTTCCGACTTTGCAAGTTCTGGTAGAGTTGCGGACTTAGAGGGAAAGTGAATTAAAGATTTGGAAAAATGTCCAAAAAATCCTCATTGTTTACAATGTTCCGGTTGTATATGTTTTCAAAAAATCTTGAAATCTCCTTTACGTTGTAAAGAATTGAAATGTGTTATCCAAAAATAAAATACGTCTATGCGTGGAAAATTTAATAATTTTCATGGAACAAAATCAAGTCTGAAATGATATAAATTTTAATACGCTGAAACACAATAACTTAGACTTTTTATAAATCGCCACAATGCTTTTTTATCGTTACTTCCTTTTCCTTCGTTAAATTTTTTGCTCTGTTCAGTTGTCAGTGATGGATATATATATAGGTTCTTTCATGTGGGAGGAATGGTGGAGAAAATTTTCCGTCCTTTTCATTCTTTTGAATAATTTCACTTTCAGCTGTTAAGAGTTCAAAATTTGCATTTAGATTGAAAATGATAAATATTATCTTTAATAAATAATGTAGTATATAAAATAGTTATTTTTTAATAGTTTGAAAAGTGGTTTTATTTATGAAGCTTTTAATTATTTTTCAATACTTCAAGGAGAAAAATTCATGATCACGTAGCGTTTACCAAGGGGCAAAATTAAGTGTATTTGGCAATTCTGCTAACATTACTCGGACGCTTAGTGATTTGATTTTATTGTGCTTTTTTACATTTTCAGCGATTCGATGGAGCTGTATCTAAAATTTTGTGAGGTGTTACAAAGTTCAGTATTTAATAATGTTCAGTATTTAATCATGTAACTACATTATTAAATACTGAATTAGTATTAAAACATTGTTAAAAAATGGTTTTGTTATTCTGATATAAAATTTGTTTCCACTATATATCTGAACAGATATTAAAGAATGGTCATAATTTTGGGTATTTATTTATTTTAACTCTACTTCTTAGTTGGCTAATTAAAAATTTTATTTTTATCTGCGTTTTTCTCAACAGATGAATTCATTTAAACTCTGAATTTAAAAATAAAACAAAATTTTTATAAAAGGGTATATTCTTTTATTTATTTATTACTTTTTAGCTTGTTCTTCCATATTCATTCCTTGTTGTGATTTTTTATCCCTAAGCCCCCCTTACGTCTTCGTATCAGAAGAGGGCTCCTTTGCAACCTTGGAGACACGTGTATTCAAGAATCTAAAATTTTTGAAATTCCTTAACGTTTGTTATGCAGTATTGAACTTTAAACTGATTTGATTTTCAATTGAATTTTTATGTATAATGCTGAAACGATAGGCCCTCACCTGATACAACGAAGATTTTAGATAGTTTTTTAAAGAATCAATTGTTAAATATGGAAACATTTTTGATATTCATCTGGTGTTGTTTGAAGAATAAATTCTTAAAAACTTTTGAACATTGTGAAGAAAATCTAAAATAATATCTGAAATTCAAAAACATCACTATAAAGATTCCTGAAACTTTTCTCTTTTATTCGAGGCTATCGTCTTTCATCTGAAACTGTTTTCCTGAATTCTTAGCAACGTTCGTTATGTGAAACTTAAGTCTCTAAGCTTCATCTGGCGTCTATAGACATAATTTTTGATGCAGAAACATCGGTGAGCGTTTAAAAATAATACAATGAACTCAAAATTATTATGAATTGTAATGGAAAACATTTGAAAATATTGTCCAATTTCTATTACTCCTTTTTGAAATAATAAGAAAACATCATCGGTTATCGATGGACAAGAGTTTTATTTTATACTAGTGGGACCTGCACGGCTTTGCCCGTAGTTGAAAATTAAAAGGTCATTTGGTTCGCCTGTATATTTACAAATAATGGATGACGAATTTCTCGCCAATTTGCTATGTTCATTTGCTCGCCAAAGTTACGGTTCCACGTTATGATAATTTGCTCGGGAAAATTTTCTTAAAATTGAAATATAAAAAGAAAAAAATCGAATTTTCGAAAAATTGCTTAGAGGTGCACACCCTCATGCTACAAACTAACTTTGTGCCAAATTTCATGAAAATCGGCCGAACGGTCTAGGCGCTGTGCGCGTCACAGAGATCCAGACATCCATATCGACAGAGATCCAGACAGACTTTCAACTTTATTATTGGTAAAGAAGATCATACTAGAGAGCGGTACCCGCACGGCTTTGCCCATAGTAGAAAAATTAAAAGGTCATTTGGTCCGCCTGTATATTTTCAAATAAAGGATGATAAATTTCCTGCCAATATGCTATGTTAATTTGGTCATCCATGTTATGGTAATTTGTTCGTAAATGTTATGGTAATTTACTCGTCCATGTTATGGTAATTTGCTCTGTAAAATGGGCTTAAAACTGGAATAGAAAAAGAACAAAATCAAATTTTCAAAAAATTCCTTTGAGGTGATCACCCCTATGCTACGATCTAATTCTGTGCCAAATTTCATGAAATCGGCCGAACGAACTTGGCGCTGTGCGCGTAATAGAGATCCAAATAGCCAGAGGCACAGATTCTCAGCTTTATCAGTGGCGCAGCGAAAGGTGAGTTTTGGGGGTGAAAACATCCCCTATAGGCATTGTTTTTAACATAAATGTCAATTCTAATGCAGTAGTTTAGGCATATGAAAGGGATGGTTTGATTAAAAAAAACCCTTAAGAAGGTATTTTTGATCAAAACCCTCTCCCAGAAGATATTTTTGATTAAAAAAAAAAACCTCCAAAAGGTATTTTTGGCTGCGCTAGTAAGCTATTTAAGTAAGTATTAGTAAAGATTAATTTAAGCGCTAGTAAGCGCGTAAGTAATTAAGCGCTAGTAAGTATTAGTAAAGATTATATGGTCGTACTTAATCTATTCACAACGAAATTTTTTTTTTCTCCTTGTTAAGTTAACAACTTAATATAGAAACCTTCTGTAATTTTTTTTTTTTGAATCTTCATCTCTTATTAATCTTCAACTGTCCCTGTCCGCACAGGAAGAAGCGATTTCCCCCCTTTTTCTCGAATGTCTGCTTAAATATCTTCTCTGGCTTCCTGCCTTGTTGATGCCCCAAATTTTGAATCTCTTTGTCCATTTTGCTGGCATAAGAGCATTTCGCGTTTCGCTTCTGACACCACAATTGCTGGATTTATGTCTCCCTGTCATCTCGTCTCCCTCTGAAAAATCTTCTCTCAGATTCCGAACAATTAAGAAAAAACCTTTTCTGTTCCGGGCAATGCAGTTCTCAATGTTTCCGACTCTGCTTATAGAAACATTGTAACATTTACAAATGTTACTCTTTCTCTGTTTGAAACAAAAAAAAAAGAAAAGTTGCTTTAAAAATGCTGAACGCACTTTTGAACACCAAACAAAATACATTTTTAGCTCCGCAACAACTTGCAGTGCATCTTTTCTCCTTTTTCTTAGAAGCTGTTTATTTCGGCTTTGTTTTTGTGATAGTTTGCGGTTGACAGGCATGGCACTTCCAATTTTTCAAGTCTTTTATATGTCAGAATAAAAGACTATAAAAGGTATAACCTGGAATTAAACCAGTTTTCAATCCATAAATAATGGAAAAATACATGAAATACACCGCCAACTCAGTCATTTCCAGCCGAGGACTGTTTGGCCCTCTTGGCTTTCATAAGAGGTTTTCCATCTCCAGCTCAGTCACTTTCCTATGCCGGGCTGATGAGTGCAAATAAGCACGAAACTGCAGTCCTCGGCTGGAAATGACTGAGTTGGCGGTGTATTTCATGTATTTCTGCCGTAGCCCTGGCTAATGGGCGGTAATGTACTGAATGGAAAAATAGTTTGGTCAAACCTCGTTAATAGGAATTTTTCGATATTCCGGTTCTTATATTTGTGGCCATCTGGGTAATCCGAGCATCGTAAATGCGTATATTTTAGTGATGTTCCGGATATCCGTATCCGTAGCCGTGGATATCCGAGGGAAAACAAAGATCTGTATCCGTATCCGTTACTTTTTTGACGGATCTTAAACGGATCATTTCTATTCTAAAATTTTTTAAATATTTGACTTAAAGACTCTTCAATTCCGTTTAAATTAGGTTTTATTCCCTATTTAAATTATAAGGTATCATTTCAGAAGCCAATTTGTACCCCCCCCCCTCGTTGGAAAAAGGAAGGGGAAATAAGTTTTAAAAGTGTGTATCAGTGTGTCTTTTTGTGGCATCGTTGCTCCTAAACAGATGATTACCGGAGATATTAATTAAAAACCGACTTAACGTTTTTCACAATTATGGTAGTAAAAATTTACCCGTACGTTAAAAATGTTGGTCCTAGTTGAAAGAACGAAGTTTTTTGCTTCCGATATTTATTTGAAACTTCCAACTTATATACAGTAGGAGCTATAATCTTGTTTAGTAAATTTTAAATGCAATCATAAGCCTTTATACGCGTGATTGGTAGCAATTTCATAGTCGGAAGTTAAGGAGAAAAAGCTGAATGATATTTAAAATTTTTACCTGCTGTCAGTTCATATTTCTTAACGAATGTGTGTTCTGACCCGCTTAATATGAGGTCGGCTCTCTGTTACATGTTTGTTTTTTTTAATTTTTAATTTAATATTAGTTTTTGTTATTGATATGGGGTTTCTGTTATTCTTCATTTTTGTTTCTCTCGGCATCCTTCAAACAAAAGTGAGACTAAATTATCTATTTACTGTTTGTAAAGGTGTTCCCGGCTCTATATTTTGTCAGTCGGAGTAAGTTCGGTGGAATGGGTCAGCGCTGCATTTATGCTGAAATAAAATGCGAAAAATTATTTCTAGCCTGTCCAGTAGCAGCTTTACACCCTTGCTCCTGTATCCTACATCTACCGGGTAAGCTAGAAATAATTTTTTACATTCCATCTAAGCATTAATGGAGCGCTGGCCCATTCCTTTCAACTCTCCCTCAATTTTAACGGAGATTTCTTTAAAGAGTAAATCATAGTCTTGATTATATTTTTGCCGCAGTTGATATTTTTTGAAGAAACTGCCACTATTCTGACGGGAATACCTTCTGTAACAAATTTTACACTTGGTTAGTTGAATTGGGTTTAAAAAAAAACAAATGAGTTCCGTATCCGTATACGCGGATCTTGCCACTAATGATCCGGATCCGTATCCGCGGATCTACTTTTTTAACGATCCGGCACATCAGTATATTTAGGTAATGACACCATTACGCACCAGGCCCGACGAGAGGCCATGCCAGCCTAGTCAGAAACTAGGGGCTCGGGGGGGGGGGGAGGCGACAACACTGACGCAAAAAAAAAAAAAAAATAAAAAAAGAATGAAAATAAGAAAGGAAGAAAGAAAAAGGGATGGAAAACTCCGAAAGAGAGAAGCTATAAAGAAACTATAAAGTAAAATTTACTCTTTTGGTATTCACTGTTGTGTCACTTAAAATCGAGTTAATTGTTTTCTAGTAAGCAGTTTTGATTCCCACCCCCTTTTTTTTCTTCTTTTCCCCTTTTTCCTCCTTTTCTCTTCTTTCCCTCTTTTTTCCTCCTTTTCTTTTCTTCTTCATTTTTCCTTTCGGCTGCGGGAGGGGCCCGGTGACATAACTGACAGGCCCGCCTTGGCTCTCTGCAGCCCTGTTACGCACGTATACAAATATTAATGCTGTGTCTAGATAATGTGCAACAACATAGAGATGGCATCTAGACTATCTGTTGCAGACCTGCTAATAGTTCAGATCTTATCAGCACGGGTCTTTCGATAATTCAAATTGTTTTATTCTTGTCCATGGCAAATCGGAACGTCATTTATGCGAAAAAGGCGACGAAGGAGCTCTTATAAAGCTATTCAGAACCATGGCAACCCTTTAGTTTGAAATTTAGTTTATTATTTTCGTTTTAGCCTTCTTTTTAAAAATCTTATAATTAAGTAAAAATCTGAATATATTTTCTGGTTCACTATACCTTTCCTCTATGCAAATTTTCAAGGCTTCATACAGCTAAATAGCGAGACAGTAAACCAATACCGGTGATAACTAATTACCAATTGAAGTTAAATAAATAAATACCTTTGTGCTTGAAAAGTATCGTATAATGTCACAAATTGCAGATTACTGCAAACACGTGTTTCGAAATTGCAATGAACCCCTTTTTCAATGCAAAATAAGTGCTTATGAATGAAACATGTGTCCACAGTAATCTGAGATTTGTGCGGTTATACGTTGCTATTTCTTAGTTTACTTAACACTTGTTTGCTAAATGAGTAGATTTTTCTCGAGACACAGTACAGTTGATTTTTGTCTGTCTCTCAGCTAATCACATTGCATTTCTCAAAGTTGGAAAAACTTATGTTTTTCCTTTGAACAAAATATTGCACAAAATAAAAGCGACGAGCCCAAGACTACAATTTTTAAATTCATTTTTCGACACGTTAAAACTGCAGCCACTCCAACAATAGCTGGTATGAGCAGGCCCGACGAGAGGCTATGTCAGCCTAGTCGGAAACTAGTGAACCGGGCCTTGGGGGGGGGGGGGGGTGGCTACACTGACGCAAAGAAAAAGAAAGAAAAGGAAAGGAAAAAGAAAGACCAAAAAAGAAGAAAGAAAAAGGGGAAGGGGGAACTCCGAGTAAGAGAAAATGTCAAGATTAAATAAAATTTACTCTTTTGATATTTACTCTTTTGGCACTTAAAATAGAGTTAATTGTTTTCCAGTAAGCAGTTTTGATTTTCCCCCTCTTTTTCTTCTTCTTTTCCCCCTTTTCTTTTCTTTTCCCGCCTTTTTTTCTTTTACCCTTTTTCTTTCCTTTTTCTTCTTTTTTGGGGGGAGGGAGGGGCCCAGTGACATAACTGACAAGGGGCCCGCCTTGGTTCTCTGTGGCCTTAGGTATGAGTTAATTTACAAAGTATCCAGCAGTATATTTGTGAGAGAAACACATACAAACAAATAAATCATTGTTTAAGCTCGAACTTCGCGAAGCTCCAATCAATCCAATTCGGAAATCAATCGAAGTGGAAGGTTCGCCACTTGTTCTTTCCTCTTCCGTGATGAGTCTCGGGGACACGTTCGGAATATTCGAGCCCCCGGAAGCAAAACCGATCACGTTCCTCTTAACTCCAGCTCTCAACTGGAATTAAAAACTATTGAAAAGCGGCGTGATCGATGACTTTGTTGTGATTTCTTTTCCTCTGGCGGAGTGGACCAGTCCTGATTTTGGAAAGAGAATCCGTTGTTTCGTTCGATGCCCGTTTTCGGCTGAAGAGAAACTGAATTGTTGAGTTACGCACAAATCCCCCCCTCCTTCCTTTTCATGCAATACGATTGTGTTCTACACCTTCTACCTGAATTATATATGCATGTCTATTAAATTCTGATTGGGTTTCTTCTTTTGAACAAAAATTACTTTCGTTAAAATGTTATTAATATTATGTAAAATATTGTTTTATTGAAATATTGTGACATTTAATGCGCAAGTTAAGAAACTCATACATAATTCTGTACCTGAGGGTCAGAAGGGCGTTAGTCACATTATGATAATTTTCAGGAGAGAGGGATAAACTTTTTTCTGGTGCTTTCAAAGGATTGGACGCGCGCTCTTTTAACCCTGCTAAAAAATTTAAAAGGACTTTTTTTTTCTAATAAGAATTACGTTCACGTGGCTCGATGCAGGCTTCTACATATTATGCACTAATGAATAAAAAATCACAATTTTTGGACTTACGTCCTTCTGGTTTTGAGGTACAGAATTTACAATTGACGTAAGTGCAATGGAAACTATACTGAAGTACGAAAGATGTGATGAAAGTAGAATTATTGACTTCTCCTATCGGCAAAAAAAATATAAATAAATAAATAAATAAATAAAACAATTAAATAAATAAAAATAGATAAATAAATAAATAAAAATCCTTACAAACGTTTAGTTTTTTTCGAATTTGCAATTCTCAACTACTCATTCACACCAAGGGTGCTCATATCAACCTATGGCCCGTGGTCCACATGTGGCCCGTTGTTTTGTTTACTATTACGAATTGAAAACAGTTCTCTGTAAACTTCTGCTGCAACCAACGATCTTCATTCCGTAGAAAAAATGATTGCCGCTCGGCTGGAGCCAAATGGCTAAAAATTGGTTTCTAATAGACAAATAAAAACTTCGTGTTGATAAAATAAGCATGCAGCAATTCTTAGTTTGTAATTTTTCTCTTTTTACTGTGATTTTCTATATTATCTGGGGGGAGGGGGGAGGTCAAACATATTTAAATTTTGTATGCGTTTTGGCCCGCGATAGTCATTTTAATATGAGTTGTGGCCCTCGGGTAAAAAAAGGTTGGGCAACGCTAAGTTACGCTAATATATACTTTTATTTTGTCCTACCTGAAATTAATTACTGCCTATAATAGCTCTCTTTTTAGGTACTTTATTTGCAGAAAACTCTTTCAATTGAAAATATCTATGTCAAACGACAACCGATTAAAAATATTTTTGATGCTCTTATTTCAAATGACACCTGTTCCACGTGAAGTTTAGTTTTCTGAAAAGAATATGCTTTTTTTTTTTTTTTAAATTTGTGTCCTTGATTTTTTTTTTCTTGTTATGAAGGAAGAAAAAGGAACGAAGTCATTTAATGCACTAATAAAATTTGAATTTAACAGTATTCATAAACAACATTAAGGGCAAAAATGTTACTTCAAAAAAAAAAAAAAAATATATATATATATTCACTTTATTTTTGACAAATATTTGCTATGCACATACATATCTGCATTTATAATATTGTCCTTGCTGTAATTATTAAGTATAAAGCTATATTATTAACCTGCTACTCCAAAATAAATGTTACCCTCCTCCCTCCCTCCATAAATCCAGTTCCGCTCCCAACTCCTTCCCGAAGAATCAACGCCTTTTTCTGATACCCGATATTCTCTCTCAGTTCTAAAACATCCGCAGACGAGAATACAGATTGGGGAATCAATTTTTTTAGGTGACTTCTTTTCGGGTTCCATTGATTTGACGTATTGTATCTATTCTCCAGGCTTTCTATTCGCTCCCTCTCTCGCCCTATCCAACTATTACTCTTTGTTTAGATTTGTTGTGTTCCCATACATCTTGTATCTTCCTCTTCTTGGGAGCAATTTTCGCTCTATTCACTTCACTTCACGCCGTCCGGGAGAATATTAGGCTGTTCCTCTTCTTCCAAGACGGGGATAATTTTATCCAGTGGATAAAAATGTTCTAAACGAGCTGCTTTTGTAATTTTTTTCTCTTGGTGTCACCTTCAGTTTCATGTCATTTTTAAAAATATATATTCCTTGGTGTTGAGTATTTCCGCTGAAACCTTTTTTTTTCTAGTAAAAAAATAACATTCTGTAATGACTTTTTCAATATATATGTTCCACCTCAGTCCGAGTTCGGAATTTATTTTAAGCACCTTTTTCAGATGTAGTTGAATGTATTGTATTGGTCCGGTACACCTTTAGTGCACATTGTCAATATACTTTTTATTAATATGATACTTTAATTTTTTAATGTGTTTATATTTTCAGTCGTTTCTATATTTTTTCAGTCTTAAAACTCATGTTTTTGTTGTTCGTAAATCATTTACCGCAGCACAGATCCAATTTTGACTCTCTTGTCGAGAGACCTAGTCAACGGATAAAATAAAAATGAATTGTTGTCAATATTTAAATTAATTATCCTCATATATATAACAGCCGATGATCGAGTAACGCTCCTGACGTCATCAACAATGAAACTCGGGCCACGTCATGATAATTTGATAATATGTTTCGGTAATGTTTAAAATGCAGGGAAAGGCTTTATTGTGACAAGGCTGAACTGGATCCGTTAGCTTAAATGTTTTTTTGATAAGACTGTGTCATTTCAGGGGAATGAAGAAACGAAAATGTGATCAACAATGAATGCTATCTCCTGGAGTTTTGGGTTAATCCACTGGAGTTAGGGTTTAAATTTCAACTGTCAAACTATCACTAAACAGGCAATTGCTTCGTTCAAATTTAAGAGCAGTTTTCACTCGTCATATCTTACAGGCGATTATCTAGTTTCTAATATTAGCGGTTGTACAGTAATAAAGACTTCAGCTGGTAAAACATTTGAGCAATATACTGCGAAAAAAAGAGAAGAAAATAATATTTTAAATATAGCGACAAAAGAAAAAAAATCCAACTTTCTGAATTTCATCTTGAATTTTATCGCATACGGAGCTTTGCTGCTGAAGAAAAGCTGGTTAAAGTTACAGCTAAGGGGCTCTGGACGGTAGTCGGCAAAGTGCTGAAAAGAAAGATGGAGGAGAAACATAACTAAGCAGGGAGGAGGTTGATCTACAGGGACGCATTAGAGTGCTCCACCTCGGCTTTTGTTTCTTTCCTGTTTCGCAGAGATATTTTATCAGATTTGGAACAGACGTCTGGTGGTTATATAGCAGAGCTTCTCCAACTTTTTGGGAGCAATGCCCAGTTTTATGAAATTATATTTGCTTGTCTTTCCCTCATAGTAACTACGCTTCGTCATCATCTCCACGTGGAAACAGAATCCCATCCCCGAAAGCACATCTTTTTTTAAGGACTAAATGTTTGTCGCGGAGCCTCTAAATATTTTCCAACAAAATTTCTGAGAGCTAAGTTTTACCGTAATTTCCTTCTCAGAAGTACATTTTTTCATCGCCTCTATTTATACCATTTGTTTTTTTATCGAAATATTTAGAGATGTGGTTTTTTTTCAATCATGTTCGTTTATTTATCCACTTTTGAAAGCAAAACAGCGCTAATTTTTATGTACTAAGAATGTTCATACCTTCCTTTTTGGAACTAAGAAGTTCATTTTATTCCTTTGAAGCATTAAATTGCTCTACCTCATAAATTATATATTTTTCGTAACATTTGCTTTTACAACAGATTTCTTTATTGATTCCTAAACTAAACTATACATTTGCCTCCTTTTTTTAAAGAACTAATTAGTGTTGAGATCACAACAAATGTTCTTATAACAACAATACATTGAAAATACTTTTCATAACGTATCGTATAAATAGATTCATTTATTTCTCCCAAAAACTAAATCCTGCATTTTTCTAAGTGTCACAACATGTTTCACGTATCTACATGTTGTGCTCTTTTATTAATTTTGTTAATCACTTTTAAAATCGTTTCATAACTTTTTCTCCCGATTTTGAGTGTTTTGGTTTATTGAAATAACTAGCGGTACCCGCACGGCTTTGCCCGTAGTAGAAACTTAAAAGGTCATTTGGTTCGCCTGTATATTTACAAATAATGGATGATGAATTTCTCGCCAATTGGCTGTGTTCATTTGCTCGTCCTTCGTTAGGGGTCCACGTTATGATAATTTGGTAATTTAATCGTCCACGTTATAATAATTTGCTCGGTAAAATGTTTTTAAAATTCGAACAGAAAAAGAACTAAATCGAATTTTCGAAAAATCGCTTCAAGGTGCACACCCCCATGCTACAAACTTATTCTGTGCCAAATTTCGTAAAAATCGGCCGAACGGTCTAGCCGCTATGCGCGTCATAGAGATCCAAACAGAGATCCGGACAGAGAGACTTTCAGCTTTATTATTAGTAGAGATTAATGTTTTGGGAAGCGCATTTATTAAGTTTCCCAAACACATTAATTGCTACAATAAAACAAACAACTTCAAATAGGGAGAAAAAGTTATTAAACGATTATAATATTAACAAAATTAATAAAAGACCACAACATGTAGATTCGTGAAAAATGTTTTGACGTTCCTTAATAAATGTGTTTCCCAATGCATTAATTATTGCAATGAAACGAAACACTTCACATAGGGAGAAGAAAAAGTTGTTAAACGGTTTTAAAAATAATTTACGAAATTAATAAAAGGGCACAGCAGATGTAGATTCGTGGAACATGTTGTGACATTAAGTACTAAATATTGTTTATGATCTCCTTTGCGGTGCTAGATAAATTTCACCATCATCGTCTGGTTTTAGATCCTTCTTTATTTTCATGGACTCCTTTTGATAAACTTTCTTCATCTCATCCTTTTAAGAACTAAAATCTATCTCAAAATTAAGGCTGGAAGTCAATGCAGCAGTTACACTATCAGCTACTCAGATAATATGTTACCAGATGATATAAGATACTATGTCCTTTTTCCAAACTTTACATTTTACAGGATTCTTGCTCTGATCCACAGAATTTTTGAAGATCAAAAGTTACTATACCTTTTGTAGCAGCAACCTATCCTCAATCCTCTTCTATTGAGATCTAACAAGAATATATTTATTTGAAGTAAAATTCTTCAAAGCCCTGATGCGTGAAAAAAAGCTCTTATAACACCAGGATAAACCAGACTTTTGATTTACCATTTAAAGCGTGTTCACCATAACGCTGGAACATAAATATAGGTTTGTCACCACTAATAGCCCTATATTAATAAAAATTTTGTATACATTGGAGAAGTATTTATAATAAATCTATTACCGGGCTATTGGCATAATGGCAAGTGGAAACAATTCATCTTGTAGAGTGAGTTGAGATTGAGCAATCTGAGGCACTTATTCACAACCAATTGTCAACACGTTTTAATTGTGAAAGCTATCAATAGCTCTTGGAAAGAAACATTTTGTGAATTTTGTTCCACAACAATAGGCACTGAATCGCAACATCTTCCATTACTTTTCCATTGCGGTTTTGCTTATTTATTTTTCTTTTCGTGTTGTTGATGTTCAAGTTATTTTCCTGGCATTATATTCTAGCCATATAAAATTAGAATATTAGGAACGAGGTGAAAAGCTCTACCTACTACCAGATGGACGGGCTCCAACCTCTTAAGACGCCATTCTATGCATTCTTGGATCCTTATCAAGGAGTTCTACACCTTTGTCTTTGTTGTCTCAGCAATCAGTCTACACCTTGATTCCGCTTTTTAATCAATCAAATGTCAGAGACGCGTACAAGGGATTTCTCTGTACACCTGACCAATCGATCAGTTTTAACATTCATTCTGTCATTTGATTGTGATTGTAGGAAAGAATTAGCAAGCTTAGGGTTGATTTTGATGCAATCTTCAAGCAACCATGTCCGCGAACTTTGTGACATCAATCAAATGGTAATGCAGGGAATGATCGTATGAGATTTAATTATAAATGACGAAAACATTTGACTTCAGTTGGAAGGGATGCAGATTTTTTGCTGTTGGAGCGGAAATTAGGATGCCACAGAGTGTAGTAGGAGAACTGAATATAATCAATGTTGTTCTGGGGTCATTGAAGAAACAGGGGTTAGCATGCCAAGTGGTGTTAGAAAGAAATGCTCGAGTTTCTCCATTACTCTGACGATAACAAAACGGACAACGGGGCAAAAACAGCGCCAAAATTGTTCTGTACAAGAGCGCTCCGATGGAAGGTCACTGTGACCTCCGGAAAATTTCCTTGTTTGGAAATTTTTTTCTGACGATTAGGCAAATTTTTCAGTTCTACTCGGTAAAATTGCCATTATTCGGCAAAATTATCGTCATTCGGCAAAATTTGACGTTTTATTCATCAAAACTACCATCATTCGGCGAAATTTGGCGTTCTATTCAGCAAAATTACCATCATTCAGCGAAACTTGGAGTTCTATTCGGTAAAACTTGGAGTTCTATTCGGCAACATTACTGTCATTCGGCGACAATTGGAGTTCCATTCGGCAAAATTGTCGTCATTCGGCAAGATTTGGAGTTCCATTCGTCAAATAGAGAAATTCTCTCCCAAATATTTAAGTTCGGGGCGTCCCTGGTTCTGTAAGTCATGAAGCCGGAACACAGAAACAGATCGGGACCTTATACAAGAATTCCGCAGAAATTTGATGAAGATTGAAGGCAAGAACATAGATTCTGGGGTAAATGAGTGAAAAAAGAAAATTCTGAGGTTTTGAAAATTTACAGAATTACAAAACTATATCAGACTTTGGTGATGTTATTAAGAGCGTTCGAAAGACAAAATATCAAAATGTAATTGTTCTGAAAGTTTCATGTTTTTTCTTGACTTGTTTAATAGGATGCTGAAAAACATAACTCAAATATTAAGGAAATGAAAAAATTTTTGCACGTTAGAGAAAAGTTATAGATGTGTAAATGGAGAAAACATGATTGAACATGCAAAATTTGTTGAAAAGTCGGGGCATTAAAGAGTCAAGACCAAGAGGGAAAAAAAGCGAAACTCTGGGTTTTTATTAGGCATAGAAAAGTCGCGAAATTAATTACAGCGACAATAAATAGTGACTGCTGATGTAAATACTATATTACATGGAATCAAAAAAGTGAAAAACAAAGCAGTTCCTTAAATAAATAAAATCTGAAGCGCAAAAATGTTTTCGAAAAGTTTGGGAACAAAATTTTAAATGCAAAAATATCATTATCCCAAAAGATAGAAGGCAGAAAGAGAAAGAAATATAATGCTTGTGGAAGAAAAACTATTTCATGTCGGTAGAATTTTATGAGCTCTTGTATTTTTTCTCCCCAAAACTTTTTTTTTTATTACTTTTTTGAAAACTAATCAAGGAGAAATATAGTGGATAATTTTCTATAATACCCGTCAGTTTTCATAGATTTCATGAAAGTTACGTTTTTGATAATTTAGTATCTAACAAATAGTAACTGAAGAACGAAAATTTCTCTCTCTCTATGTATGTGTGTGTGTTTATGTAATAGGTGAAACTGATGCATTTCCTAAAATCAAATTACTGCAATATGCAGCTGAAGCATTAATATTTAATTTCAGAAGATATAACTAATTATATATATAAAATAAGGAAAAACGTTGATGTAAAATTATAAAAAATAGTGAAATGTTGAGGAGCGTGGATCAATATTGTAAGAAAATATGGTATAAAAACATTACTGCTGGATCACCAAAGACCAGAATTGTTAGAAAATTAGCAAATCTTACAGGTTCGAATTGATATCTTTATCCTTCATGCAAGCAACTAGATAGGGTCTGGTGGGGGAAAGTGGTCAATGGGGTAAAGTGGTCATACTTCAAATAAATGACTATAGCTTGGAAATAAATGTTCGAATGAATGTGAAAATTTTATTTTAGGTTCGGTGAGTTAGAAACTACATTTTGAATACAAAATTTCAAAACTGGCAAAATTTTATTTGGTAAAAAAAAATATTTTGTGTAAACATGAAAATTTTAAAAATCTAAACACCTCTTTTAACATCTTTGGGAAATTTTGTTTGTTAGAATTATGAACAGATTGACGGCACAGGAAGCTTCCTACATGTCTTAAGATCGCTTACTCATTAGCAGTTAGCTGAATATATTTTAGATAATTTTTTAGAACAATTTCAGTAAGATGGGGTAAAGTGGTCATAATATTAGGCTTAACGAATATTGTTCTTCTAATGTCACTTAATAGTTAAGTATAAGGCAGATATAAAATAAATTAATTTCACTTAATATGTATTGTTCTTACAGTAAGTAGGGTTAAATGTACCTGTATATGCGTATGCATACGCATATACTCGTGTAGGCGCGTACATAAACGTATTCACATAAATGCATCAATAAATACGTATATGGGTATCTGCGATATAGATATTTTTAATCTATGCAGATATACATTCGACTATACACGTATATTCTTGCTTTTACTCGTATGTATACGAAAACTTATATACTCAGGTAGACACGTATATAAACGTACATACTCGAATAGACACTTACATACAAGCATATGATATACAAGTATACAGGGTGAGTTTAAACTCGTGGGAAAATTTTTAAAAGGTGTAGAGGGGAGGATAAGAAGCAAGAATAATAAGGAACATATGGTCACAAACACAATGCTGACGCACTACATGCACGCAAAGCCAGACTGATGGATGCAAAATAGGTTACAAATTTGTTACACTAAGACAATTTTACACAATATTTTAAGTCGTAAGAAAATTTTAAAGCGATTGAAGAAATCTGCAGCCTGCAACTGTAATACAGGCGTCGTAATCACAAAGACCTCTCTGTTTTAATAACGAGACTTTTGAAAAACTTTCATCCATCGCTGCGCCTTTGTTGCGATGCGTGTATTAGAACTACTACGGACCGTAACTTTTAACAAGTGCTCTAAATATTTTTTAAAAACAAAAATTTTGAGTAAAATCATCTTTGTGTAAAACATTTTTGACCTGTTTTGCATCCATCAGTTTCTGGCTTTGTGTGCATGTAGTGCGTCAGCGACCATAAGCTCCTTATTATTCTTTGCATTTTATCCTCCCCTCTCACACTCCTTAGATTTTTGCTCCAGAGCTTGGATTCACTCTGTAGGTATACATGTATATAAGCGTATATACTCGTGTATACATATATGTACTGGTGTATGCACGTAAATGTACGTATATTGGTCTTTTCAGGTATATAACTGTTTACACGTATACATACGTATATAATCATGCTTCCATATATACATGTATATACGTGAGTAGAAATGTACAAACACGCACTGGATGCATCCACGAATTAACTCGTGTATACCCGTATATACATTTATGTACACTTGTGTATGTACCCACATGTACACCTGTATATATATGCGTATATACGTCTACTATACACGTATATATTCAGGTATGCACGTGTATACTCGAGATACAAGTGCATACATGCATATGACGTTCGTTTATACGCGTATATACACGTAACACGTATAAAAACATGACACATATATACTCGTGTAGATACGTCAACACTCCTTTAGGTAATCACGTATACATGCTTATATACTCGTGTATACACATATATACTTGAGTAGGCACGTGCATGCATGTATCTGATGTATACACGTATCTACTCATATATGAACGTGTTTACTCATGTTTACAGGACACGTATACTCGTGTATACACACATATATTAGTGTATATACTTGTAACCATAAAAATAACTGAAATATACAAATATTATGGTAATTTAATATGGTTTTGCATTTATTTTTAACTATGACCACTTTACCCCATACTATGACCACTTTCCCCCATCCCATGGGGTAAAGTGGTCATAAATACAAAGGGAAAAGAAAGTGTTGTAAAACTAATTAAATAAATATTTTTTTTTCTAAACTTCAATGTACTGTGTTCTTTAATAATGCAATGTAAAATATCAACAAAAAAGGTTGAAGTGTTTAAATGATTTGTTGTATTTATTATCCACCGAAGTTAAAAACCTACGATTTTATGACCACTTTACCCCACCAGACCCTAACTAGTTTTTAATTTCCAAAAATATATAGAAATTTAAAATTAATAATGGGGTTGTTTCCTTCAGTCAAAAGTACTACTTTTAGTTACTGAAATTGATAGAATAATCAAAAATAATAACATGGGCCCAGAAAATAGTTTCATTTTCCCAATAGTTATTTTTTAATTAATTTTTTAAAATAACCGATTTTTCAAACAAGGCGTGGTCTTGATGACGTCACAAATGATGCATTTTGGCGCATCTTTCTACAGCGTTTCCACGTTATGATAATCAAGAAGCGAATTAAACATTGCGCTCTACGCTTGCTATCAACCATATCGTTGCCAATACACGTGAGTAAAGATGTGAATCAAATATTCTGCTCTGTGAAAATGGCCACACTGAATGACATTTCATCATTTGTGATGTCATCGGCAGAAATATAAACAATGAAAGCACACCAATTTAAGTATTTTTTTTTAAATATTAAACTTCAGCAAATTATTTAAAGAATGGTCAGATCCTGCGTTTTTAAACATGCTCTCTCAAAAGAAATACTTTTAAATTTTTGGAAACCACCCCATTATAGATTAAATTATGTTTAGTTTATCTGTCATCAATATGTACACACCGAATAAAAAAAACCTTGTCCTTTTCAGGTAAAACCGCACCAGGACCATAACTAGACTTTTGTTTCAGGGAGGGTTTTACCAAAAACATTTCTAATGAAATCTGTTTGATCTAGAAAGTTGTATTTCATTCGTATATTTTACTGATTTTTGTTACAGTAGTTTATTTAAACGTGGAGGTGCCGCTTTAAGGGCATCAGCCTGAGCAAATGTAAAATATGACGTATCTATTAAATTAAGAAAAAAAAAAAATCTGAAGGGTACACTACATTACTCCTGCTAATTATTTGATGTATTTTTCTAACTCTAAAGAATAGATGCGTATACTCATGCATGCGCATTTGAATATATGCACCTCTTAAATTGATATTTTTTACGCCTTTAAATTGTTTTATGTAAGAGTTTGGTACTTTCAAATTTAAAAAAGTTTTTTTTTTTGTTTGCGTTAAATATTTAAAATCCGAAGGGAAACGTTCTAGTGTTTTGTAAGAAATGATGTTCGCAATAGCTACAATAAAAATAAATACTGCAGATAAAGAAAGCCTGGCGGTTGTACAATTTTCAACAGTAAAAATATAATTTTGCTGCAAAAGAAAAAAAGTGCAATGAAAAGCAATTTTTGACTAAGTAATAAAAAATTTCGGAGGAGATTTGAACCCTAAAACCCCACTCTTAAATACGGCCCTACCCTAGATTATGTTTAATCAAGTACTTGGTTCTGTAATTTTCGTTTCTTCTATATTACGTAAGATATAACAATTAATGACACAATTCTTGTTTTTCTATTATGTAATTAGTGTAAATATGCTCGCATGTGACAAAAATAAGAGCTGTTTTTGTTCGCAAAATTAGTTTTAATTCAAATTTTTCTTTTTTTCTCTCTGTTGAGAGAAAATATCCGTGCAAGATTTTATTTCTTTTCCTCTACACTTCCAGCAACGATTACGCAAAGAAATGTTAGAAAATTAAACCGGCGACACTTCTAAAAACTAGTTTTCGAAAACATATGCTCAGGGCCAAAAGGTTTCTCAATTAGTTTCGGCTAGAGCGGCGCCATTTAATCCTGGCCCGTGTCATAAGAAAAACAATTGCCGAAAAGTATTGTTATCATCCCAAACACAAAAGCCAAATAAAGAGGAATTAAAAAAAGAAAAAAATCTTCACTAAAAAGTCCTGAAAATCCCTCGCTTTAATTTTATCACTTCACGCAAGCCATTGGACCGTGTTTGAAAAGTGGCGCTTTTTTTCTTCCTCAGCGCCACTTTCGAAATAAGTTCGAGGGATGAAAAATCAACGACTCTGTGAAAAACAGCGCGCCGTGCTTAAATTACTTCGGTTTAAAAAGGGAAGAGGCAGCAAAAAAGGGAAATTTTGAAGGGGAAAAAAATGAAGAGGGAGCAAACCATGGGCTTTTCTTTCCTTAAGTCACAAGGCACGAAAAAGTAATGAGAAAGTCAGCGAGAATGAAACACAGGTTTTTCCTTTTTAAATTCTATTTCTCTCTCTCTCTCTCTCACTTTCTCTCTTTTTTTTTTTACTGTTGCCACCTTTAGCTTTAAAACTTTAAAAGTGGAAACTTCATTGTTGTACAGCTGTTTCATTTTGTGTCTTCAGACGAGGAAGTAATTCTTTAGCGCAAAGAAACGCAATTTAAGAATTTTTCCAGCGTTCTCAAAAGTTTTAGAATTTAGAAAGGTAAAATAGTAATAAGAAATCAGAAAAAAAAAAAAAACTAAACAAACACTTTGTCTTTGACTTCTTTGGAACGTGCTCCGTACGACTCCACTGGAGCCATGTCAGTCTGCGACTTTGTAAGCAAGATTTGAGTGGAGTTTCGAACAAACTTTATTTTTCAAGACAATTCGGCATTTTTATCTGAGAGATTTTGGTAAAGTAAATTGAAAAAAGGCTTAGCTGGAGCTTAATTTAAAAATCTGATTATTTGTCGGTACAGTTTTCTATAAAAGCTTTTTGCAAGGAAGCGCTTCACTGAATGGTACTCTGGATGTATATCCATTCAATTCAAAAGTTTTAATTTAATATCTACAACGGTTCAGCTTTTTTTTTGTTAAGGACTCGGTAAATTTTAAATTCTCCCTAAGCATCCATTAATAATGAAAAGTTGAAAATTAATTTTTTTAAACCAATTTTGAAAATTTTTAAAACCTCCAAATTGCACGGCACCGTTCAACTTTCCTTAAATCTGCTTTCTACTTCGTTAGTCTTATTTGAGATTTCTTCGTACTTGTTCTGCAGTTACGTGAGTTAAGAAAGTTAGGTGATTCGTTTTCTGCATTTTCCTGATAAAATATTTGCCAACATTTTTTTTTTTTTTGACTGTGGCTGAATATTTCTGTTTTATTATTTCGAATTTGTTTTATTCCACACCGCCCACCCCCCGTCCCACAGTTACACATATATATATATGGTACTTTTTTATTTTAAATTTATATATGCAGTTTATAAACGAAATGTGCAATAGTACTAAATTTGTATGCATATTGTTCTCGATGTCTTTTTAACAACTCAAAAAAAATAGATGCGTTTACTCATATACGCACATTCGAAGTAATATTCAAATTCGTGTTTTTTGACTATTATAAAATGTTGAATATAGAGTTTGATACTTTCAAATTTAAAGACTTTTGATGTTTCTGTAATTGTCAGGTGTTCAAAATTTGAAGGAAAACGCTGTGCTGTTTTGTAAGGAAGAATGCTTGCAATTAGTACAGTAAAAACAAAAACTGTAGATAAAGCCCCGAGTTTGTAAAATTCTTCAATAATCATAATTTCATTTTTCAAGTAAAATTTAAAAATAAATAAATAAGTGAATAAAAAAGTAAAATAGTAATGATAATGTTTTCAGAAAGAAAAAATATTTAATAGAAAGTATTTTTTAGAAATGTTTTGAAAAATATCGGAATGGTTTTGAACCCTAAAAATCCACCCCTTAATACGGCCCTGTCTTCCATGTATCTGTTGTTTCTATTTGTAGTCTGATGTATCCCTCTTGCATAGCATAAGATATTAAATGAAAGATAATAATACAACGTTGAACTGAAGACACATGTTTCAGGCAGGGCCGGATCAAGTCGTAGTTGGTTCCTGGGACTAGAGTTCATGCGGGAAATCTCCTCGACCAACGAAACATTTCATCAGTCTCATAGTACATCACCACAATATTTTTAGAAATCCTTGTATTTTAGTATGCATTACTCGAACGTACAAACACCAATTTACATTAATACACATCTATAGTTTCTTTAATTATGCGCTTTGTTTGTATTTCTACCTCAAATTTTAACGGGAATCAGAATATTAGATTTCTTTTCAAAGGGGAAAATTGAAATTGAAAATATTGGTTGTATGAATATAAGTAAAAGTGGTCCGATTTTTTTTCTTATTTCAATTCAATATTCATTCCATTTGTGCATACTGTAATGTACTTTTATGAGAATTTTGTCAAGATAATTTATGAAATGTTTAACTTAAACCGCAGGTAACAAAAAAGAAAAAAAAAATTAAAGACACAGAGAAAAAAAAAAGGTATTTTAACAAATATTTTGCCTATAGAACTTTCTATTGAAACCTAATAAATACAAATTTTATTACATTTAATTTAACTTTGAAAAGTAATGGAATCTTAAACTTTGGGTACCCTAAGGCTTGGCTCGGTCGGCCTACGAGTTAATCAGGACCAGGCTTTAAGGGCTACAAATAATCACTTTTTTAATGTCAAAGGAATGAACTGATGTGGGAAGAGACAACCGGCAAAATCTTCTGTCGGATTTGGTATCAAATGGTTGATTTTAACACTATTTCCTGAAAGACAGAAATGAGCAATTTTAAATAATAAAAGATTTCGATTCGGTCAACTTAAAAGCTCTTTAATTCTGCTAATGCCGAAAACACTGGTATTTTACTTTATTAAATACAGGATTTACGAATCTTTTAATCCGCACATTCCGATGTGCGGTATACCGATATACCTATGTTCCAATCTTCTTGCATAGTCCGAATTTATTTCCGAAACTTTTGTAAAATCCCTTTACATCGAACTTCTAAAGGACGTCAAATTTCATTCGTTGTAACGGGAATTTCGTTGTAATGAAATTCAAGCAATGTAATGGCAATAGGAACGGGACGGAACATTTATTTCGTTTTTTCGGATCTTTCACTTTATTGGTATTCGCTGCAATCATATTTAACTGTACCTTGAACTTAATGCAATATTTTATAAATTACTTAGAAATGTCTCCAAGGTCCCCTACTCCATTTAATCTCTTTACATGGTAATGCTAAGTTTGAAAACTCTGAAACATCGGGGGGGGGGGGGGGGTCTTGTCTTTGGTGTTAAACATGTATGTTCAGCAAATATTAAGAGTGAGAGAGAGAGAGAAATAAAGGAAAAAATAATGCTATGCAACATAAAGGGCCCGCAACAGAACCTCAGAACTGAAAAGAAAACATTTTTGAAAGAAATTCGTTTTTGCCGATTAAATAACATAGAAAAAGTAAATAATGGAGAAAAAAAAGCCTGACTCACAGGGGTATTAAAGTTCATTTTCCTAGAAACCCTATTACAATAAACCGTAGAAGCAAATTTATAGTATGTGTCAAAAACATACCGGATTCCGTTTAATAACTTCATAACTTTTTATCGGGGAGCTTGAGTTTTCCCTGGCAACGCTGCAAATAAGCTCTCTCCCTCTTTTTTGCTTCGGTAATTTGTGCTCATGGAAATTTATTTTGCGTACGGTCCGTTTTAAGCGGGAATTCGGAGCGAATATTGTTTTTTCGAATCCCGCATACATTAGCTCTGTTCAACCGACGAATATTGCCAGAAAATTTAAGGTAATAGAAACACGGTGTTACCGGGTTCTTTCTCTCCCTTAGGTTTCTTGCCAAACTTAGAATTGTAGAACCTTTATTTTGCATATTGATTTTATAATCAGTGCTTCCTGCTACTTTCAGGTTTACCCCAGTAGATGGCAGCACTGACATAGACTTTTGGCTAAGTAAAAAAAGTTTACTTTTTAACTGAGTGAACAAAGATTGATACCTCCCCTTCTGCCTTCTCCACCACGTTCATCCAGTTTTTTTCCTCCATTTTTTATGACCTTACACAAAAATGAATAATGCTTAAAGTTTCTGAATAAAAATGGTTCATGTCCCGAGAATTTTTTTATTAAGATAAATAATGTCTACAGTCTTTACATTGATTGTCAGGTCACGGGACGTCACCGTGACCTTCCAATACTTTCCTTATTCAGTATTTTTTTTCCCCGACGATTGGGCAAAATTATCATCATTTGACGAGTTTAGAATTCTATTCGGCAAATTCAGAATTTCCGCCCTCCCAAAAATTTGATTTCTGGATACCCCTTATCGTTGTATTTTAACCCTTTGATTTTAAATTTAATCAAAATTTGCTGAAAATGCTATTCGGCTGTTCTACGGAAAACGGTCGTTTTATCCTGCACGTGGCAACTCATATGTTTCATTAAAAATAGTAATTTAAAAGGTTAATGAAAAAAAAATTTTTTTTGCTTAAAAAATCACAAACGTACGCGTGATTTCTTGAGCAAAATGTGTGTTCAATACCTTTTAAAATTATGCCTTTTCAATAAAATATATATCAGCTGTTACGTGCTGGACAAATTGGCAGCTTTTTCGTGGAATGGCCTTAAACGTGTTTTTTTTTTTTTTTTTTTTTTTTTAACGTGTCATATTTTTCTTGTGACGCCAACTTTCTCATAGTATTTTCATCATAAATCGATCCTAGAAAATCGCCTGTCAAAGTATGACGAGTGAAAATTGCTTCCACATTTGAACTAAAACTGCCTGTTTTGGTGACATTTTGCTAGTTGAAATTTTAACGCTAAATCCGATGGATTAACCCTAAACTCCATTAGATAGCGTACCTTGTTGAAAATTTTTTCGTTTTTTCATTCTCTTAAAATTAGTCTTACCAGTAGTTAAGTGAAATAAAGTTCCTCGTCAAATAAAGCATTTCCCTGCATTTCAAACATTGCCATAAAATGTTATCAAACTTTTAATAACTTAGTGCTTTATCAATGAAGTAATACCGTCACGCATGCTATGGCGCGAGTTTTTTGTTGGTGACGTCAGAATGTTACGCGATCATATATATATATATATATATATATATATATATATATATATATATATATATATATATATATATATAGATATATATATATATATATATGCACACACAACATGAGATACATTTTAAGAACATATTTTAAATATAAATTCAAAGACATTGAAAAAAAAAAAAGAAAGAATAACTACTTAAGTGTTCTGTTGAGAAAGTGTCGGTTCCTGGTTCACTTTTTTTTATTTTGGTGCTCTTGTTTTTGCATCTTCAATTTTAGTTAGATTGTTTATTCATGAATATATATATATATATATATATATATATATATATATATATATATATATATATATATATATATATATATATATATATATGAGGATAATGGGAAAAAGCTTTTCCCTTGCTAATTTAACTGTTCTTTCACCGCTCAAAATCATACTGGGTATTGAATTTCAAGAAAAACTGAAAATATAGTATGTTTCAGAACTTATTTTATTCCACCAAGAGCTGCTTACTATATGCACCGCCTTTTCAGTTGATTTCTTAACAATAGCTTTTGGTTTCTCGTTCTGTGGAAGCTCTGGCCGCGCCATCTGGCTACGAAGTTTTTGGTCGAATGCCGATAACGACCGGAATTTTTACATAAATGAATAGCGATTGAATTGAATGACGGATATTTTTCCAAAATTTAACAGTGTGTATCTACTGCCTAATATATATATATATATATATATATATATATATATTCTCTTCAAAAAATTTTTAACCGCCAATATTTGTCGAACTTTTTTTTATTGTACATTTCCGAAGGTTTTTCTTACACCTGTGTCATTCTAATTTTAATATTAGATTCAGTGGTAGAGCTGAGAATTCACTCTGGGGCCTTTGAGTTAATGCTGCTCAAATGTGTGACCTTGATTTAGATTCTTAAAAATATTGTGTTTTAGAAAAAAATGCCTAAAATAATTGCTTGCTTGATTTGCACCTCCAAGACTTTAATAAGTTCCATAAATTAGTCCAAATGTCTTATTGTGCTTCATTTATTATTTTATAAAAGAAATTGTAATCCAATTAAAGGGCCTGTGGGGTGCGATTTCTTGTTGGATTCATAGACTTTTGCTACAGTTGCTTTATTATTATTATTATTATTTTGTATATTTGTCTACTTATTTATATCCTTAATGCAGTTGTTCTTTTGTATCTGTAGTTTTCTTAAAATCTTGCCATAAGAAATTAAAAAAAAAAAAAAAATTAAAGGCCTTGTGTCAGTTTAAGAATTTTTAACTTTATCACCTTATGGAAGTATTTTATCGCTAGATCATTGGCTCTAAACCAATGTTCGTGATCAGCCATACTTTTGCACTGTAAACCAGTGAGCTTGAAAGTTGCTGCTTTATATTGAAGACAAAGTTTAAGATTGTGAGAGGGGTTTCATAAGACTCGCATTCAGTACATTATAAATACAGTAAAACCTGTGAAGTTGATCACCTGTCTAAGTTGACCGCTTTTTTCAGGCACGGAATGACAAGAGCTAACCTTGTCATATAAATCAACCTCTATAAATTGATCACCTGATTAAGTTAACCACTAAAGTAGTGCACCGCGAGTGGTCAACTTACACAGGTTTCACTGTACACCTGTGCTTATGACTGTAAGTCAGTTTCTTTGACTGTAATTCACTGCTTTATGACTGAATTTTAAAGCATATGCTTTAAATTTTCAAGAAAGTCTTCCTGGCAGTTTTTTAATGATCTGTGATTTTAACCCACTGTTTTCTAACAACAGAAATTCAGGACTTCAGTATTTCGTTGTGTAAACGAGTGCTGCTGAGAGACTGTGATCTGCATTTAACTGTGCTTCGCTCATTTTCACTTTAGAAGTATTAGGACTGAAATTTTATGTCAAATTAATGACATTTTCTCTTAAAACAATATTTACAAAATTAAAAATAAAATATGAATAAATATGTAGTAAATACGTGTGCTTTAAAAAAGCGTAAAATTTATACTAAAATCGTTATTTTCACAGTAGATGTGATTTAACAAAACTTTCCCAGTTTTTAATCAAGGAAAAAAGTTTGCTTTCTTTAATTTACCAGGAATTGAATTAAAAAAATAGAAAAAGAAAAAGAAGCGGAGGAAAAAAAAGGAAGCTTCGAATTATGTTCCTCCCATTATTTCTTTTTGTTCTGTTTAGTACATTCTGACCCAAAATATAATAGATCCCCTTGCGAGTTCAGCTCTTATTATTTGCTCTAATTACAGCAAAGCCGCAAACAGAAAAATCTTTAATTACGAAATTGGACATTTACTGCGTGTGCTTCATTTATTTTTTACCCCTCGTTCTCCCACTCCTTTTTAGCTCTTTTCACTTCAGTTTGGTCGCTGCAAAAATGACAGGGAATTAAAGGTCCTTAATTGCTAGATCACAAATCCTGGACTCCGATTCCTTTTTTTCCTTCTTTTATCGGAGAGAAATCTATTATTTGGTTTTTCTGCGTTTACAGAGAGAAGCAACGCCCAATTCGGATTGGCTGGTGCCGGTGGGCGTGGTCTTAATGGCACAGGAAGCTTTTATCTTTTAGCAAAAGAGTTTCTGACAGTACTGTCCCCTGAGGAAATGCAGGGATTCGGTGTTTGCTGGACTCAATTTTGCGAATGCCAGTCTGATAGGATTTTATTAAATCTTCCATTGATGTCTTTCTGAGCAATATCGCATGAAAAATTTAAACCATAATCCTTTTGCTGGCTTGATCAATTATTCCCCAACCCCCTGAATCAAACACTGCCACCAAATATTCAATATTGCTTCAGAAATTTATGACAGCATTGCTTCTTGTTATTACTGACTAAAATTAATAGTTTTATATTAAAATATTCGCTTTATTCCTTCGTTTAAAATTATTTTAGCCCATTATTTGCTGACAATTACTAAATTCACAAAAGCTCAACTCCTTGTTCTAGACTTGCGTATAAGAAACGTAACCTCATTACGTACAGGGTGGCACGCGGGAACTTCCTTTTTTGAAATTGAAATAAAAAAATTTGCATTCCTATAAATTCTTTATTATTATCATTTTCCTGTCACAGATAACGGGAGATTATGCTTTACACTGTTTTGAAAACAATGTCTTGTAAGTGTTGCCCTCCATTGTAATGCAATGGACTACTCTAATTCAGTCGAACTCGGAAGTTTTGGTCAACTCTTTGGTTCATGTATATTGGCAGTTTAGGCTCGGATGCGGTGCTTCAGGTTCTCCAGGGTTCGTAGACGATCGTTATAGAACAGCAACTTCAGATAACCTCACAAGAAATAGTCACAGGGGGCTAAATCAGACGAGCGTGCAGGCCAGTTTAAGTCCCCATTTCAATCAAGTCGCTGTTAGAAAAACATGCCTCCACAGTAGAAGCGCGATGCCGTCTCGACCAAAGCATGATGGAAAGCGTGATGTAACAAAATTTCCCATTTAGATATTTCCGATGAACTTCTCCGCACCACTCTGTGATGCCCCACACTTTTTACGCGCCAAATTAAAAAAAAGAAGTTCCCGCGCCTCACCCTGTATATTCCAGTTTTTGGTCTTGGAGGCAAACAAAAGGCAGTAAAATATGGTACATCTGATCGATTACAAACCTTTGAACTGTCCAGAGGTAACAATACGGTTAATTTATTTGAGGTTCGCTTTATTACGTATGGACCAGAAACCAAAGAAGTTTTCCCAATTTGAACGGTTAATCAGTAAAGGTAGAGGAAGATCGAAACTAAAACGGTTGAATTAACCCCAGAATAGTCCTAGCTCTCTAAAAGCTAAATAATTCAGACTGTGATAAAAATAACCTCAATAGGATATGGATGCGCTTATGACTTCCACTGAGACATGGAGCTTCAAAGAAGAAATATTTTCCAAAAATTTCATCGGAGCATTTTGCTATTTTACTGATGGATCTTTTTTTCCTTACTTTGACAATTAGTATTATGAAAATTTGTAACAGCAGATATGACGCTTTATTTTTTGCAGATCCCTCACTCCTTCCTTTCATTTTTTTTTTTTTAATGCAAGCTATACTGTGGAGCTCCAAATTTTGCCGAATGATAATAATTTTGCCGAAAAGAACTCCAAATTTTGCTGAATCATGATGATTTTGCTGAATGGTCAGACAAATATTTCCGAATAAGGAAATTTTCGGGAGATTATGTGCGTAAGGATGAAGTTGTTTATGTTTAATCTGGATTTTTTTTTTTTTTTTTGTGCTAAAATTTACTAGCAGTGTACAAAATATAGTGCATAAAGGAAGTAAACACAACGGCATTTTCATAACATAGCATTTTGTTTAAACTGCACGTTCTGCATTTTTTTGCATTGAATATCCATTCCTCACAACTCAAGAAATCAAAGAAAAGAGGTAGAAATCCTGGATTTACCAGCAATTCTCATCCCAAGAAATACGTTCGGAATAAAACACGGAATGAATAAAAGCGTTGTTGGCCCCCTTGCCAACTGCAGCATGAAAAAAAAAAAAAAAAAAAAGTATTTTCCGATAACACCGGATCGTTGCCAGCGGAAAGAGTAAAAAGCAGAAACTTTTCCTCGATCGTGTCCGATAGGTGTGTGATGGCTCCCTACGACAGATAACGGGCAAAAGAAACGCGATAGTGACTTCAAGCCGCCGTTAGGCGTGTGTTTGATGATAAATACTTGGACGGAGATGCCGTATGATAACAGGGAGGTTTCTGGGCATGAGATAGAACTTGGGGCTTGTTTTCGGTCGGAGAATAACTCTGGCGTGTGGATGGTTTACTTTTTTGTTGTTAACCTTATTTCCATAGGAGAGTAGTTTGTGCCGTTTTGGTTAATGTTTAGTGGTGTTCCTGGAAAAGCATCTGCTTGTAATAAATGAGGAATATGCTTAATATTTTTTATGGTCTACTAGTTTCGAAGTTATCTTCTTCAGACGAATGTGTCTTTGAATGAATGGAATGCTGGTTTGAAGAGTAGAGCAAAAATGCTATTAAAATACATCAGGAAATTTCAGATATTGAAAAGAGACTTTAAATATTCAGGTATACAATTACTAAAAATCACTTTGTAGACAAAAATAATACCTTTGACTGTATTTTACTCACACACTCACACATGACAATTGGTTTAGTTTGAAATATCGTATTGCATTTGGACCATTCCTCTCTCACAGTTACACTCAGGGGCGTGCACAGGAGGGGGATGGAGAAGGGGCACCTGTTCGCCCAGTCCCGAGCCTGAAGGGGGGATTTTAAAATGAAGGTGAAATATATGTAAGGACGTAGGGGTAAACGGTATGGAGGGGGACTCGTAAAAATCATTTGTGACTGACCCCAAAATTTCTGTGCACGCCCCTGCATACACTCACACATATGTATGATTGGTCATGAGATGATGTTTTCCTATAGCTTTGGTAAACGACTTTCAAAAATTAGAACCAACTTCTGTACAAAATAAAAAAAAATAATAAAAATAAAAACTTTTTTTTCTAATAACTTTTTCGCATGAGTTACTTCTTTTTTTTTTTTTTTAATTGAGAAGCAAAAACTCCAAAATAGCTTCCTTTATGGTCTGGTTGTTTGCGACTCTAACTTCAATTTTGGTTTTTAATATTTCAGCGCAAATGTTAACTTTTTAAATTATTGATTAGCTTTTCTTTATCTGAAGGCATTTTATGAAATCTACGCTCACCAACAATCGCAAATTAAAAGTTTTTGTTTTATAACTAATGTCAGAAAAATCTCACTGCCAATGGCATTCTTTATTATTTTATTTTTCTGAATATCAGTCGGTTATAAGAAGTGGGAGTACAGCTTCGCGTCTCCGAATGATCAACATTGTTCTATTTTTAACAGTCATTTGACCTCTCCGATCAACTATGATGTTGAGCAAAAGTCGCTGTATGTTTCTCCAGTCAGCAATAACCGCCGAACTTTCCCTTGCTGCTCAATTATTTTGCCGCATGTTTGTGTCCAGAATTGAGTATTCTGTTCTTCCTTGACCATTTCATCGGAATTACGCCATTCCATTAAAACATGCAACAGTGGAATCGATTTGCTGGTGTTCGTTATATGTAGATGCGACAACAGATAAATGTAAAGAGTTAACTTTAATGTCGAAACAGAATCGCAACTCTATCTCAAAGCGAGAAACCCTTCTAGAATTTCCATCGATTTTAAGAAATAATTGCCACTTTTGGATTCCGTGTGATTCCGAATCCTTGGAGCCATCGAGCTTGCGCTGAGGGATTTGACGGAAAATCATCAACAATAAAACATCGTTTGCGAGAGAAATTTACTTTTCGTTAATCACAAATCATTCGCAGAGTTATTAACATCTGTTCAAAATGATTGGGAAACAAAAACAAAGTCTCTCAGCGATGTTATGAACTCTTATTTAACGAAATATGTGCTTAATTATGATTCTTATCGCAAATGTCGCTTCCCCCGTCGCAATTAGCGCGACGCCTTCATTAAATCCTTCGCTTTAGAAATGTTTACGCGTTACATTGATGGTTGCGGAGGAGTGACAAAAGAATCAAAAAACGTTCGAATCGATATCGAGAAATTCTTGAAGAGATGTGTTCTGCTTTCGACAGTTAATGCGAAGACTTTAAATCTAATGTTTTAACGAGGAATTAATTGAAGGTATTTATAAGAGGGCCGTTGGATTAGTTTGAGTTTCCTTACAAATGAGATAAAATTTGAAATTTTATACATTGATAATGATTTTCTCAATTTGGAAAACATGATCTGCAGTTCCGGTTTTATGTACGGAATTTGAAACTCTCAGTTGAACTATTTCTCTCTATAAAGCAGAATGTTGTAAAACTTGTGGCGTACGTTACTCAACGGATATTTCTGCCAAAAAAAAAAGAAAAATCAAGTCATTGAATAACTTCAAATGGATCAGGGTCGTAACCAGAAAATAATTTCGGGCAGGGTTTAAAAATTTTATGCGGAGCTTTGCGGAAGAATTTGGAAATATTTAAATGTAAACAAACATTTAAATGTCAAACCGAACTTTTCGGGGGGGGGGGGGGGGACTTTGCCAAGGCCAAGTCTCTTTATGGAAACGGCAAATCGTATGTGGGACTTTCTTTCTGGTAAAGATTGCCATTATCTTTTGAGAGAAATGGCCGATAAAGAAATAGAGGGCCACAAAGATTATGATTATCAAAAGCTTCTTGGGGAATTTTGGCAGCGAAGCCTTAATGATGTTCATAAAAGATATGTTAAAGATGAATGTGCTAGTGGGTCTCTGTTTTCAAAATTACTTAAGATTGAAGATAAAGAGAATGTTAAGCTAATTTTAAGAGATGCAAACTTGTATACGTAAATGGATCGGGAACACCCAAGCAATTCAGGGACAACGTCTTTCTTCCCTTGCTTTGTACAAAATTTGCCGTGGTCGGGTAAGGGACAATAACTGCAAAAATTTCCTTTTTGCATTTTTTTTTTCATTTTTGTCATTATTTTGTACGGTAGCTTTATTGTAAAAGTATGCCCTATTTCGATTCCGCTGAAAGAAAAAGCACAAAAAAAAAAAAAAAAAAAGTCTAAGATTTTCCTGTTGTTGGCATGGAATCCAAAACGTGTTTCTTCAAATAATATCGACACTTCATTTTTGCAGATACTGCCGTTTACCTACCCATAGCGGATATATCTTGAGGGGGGAGTATATAATGCAGCTGGTGTGGGATTTACGTACAAAATAAGTTCTTGTTGTATGCTATATTTGTATTAAACCCATGTCATAAATTTATATCCTGCAAAAAAATTTAATTCGCCGAAGGTCTGTTTCCAAAGCCTCTATCAAGGTATTTCTTAGAAAATTACTTGCGTTCGAAATTTATAATCGGATTAAGGATAAAATTTCTGATGTAATACTGTTTTGACTTTCCGTCTTTTCCTACTCACTAAACAGTTGATCTTTCCAAAGCATTAAATATGTTTTATAAATTTTCTCCACTCGTGTTATCTAAGTTCGTTTCCAAGCTTTTCAAGATATATGTATTATAGTATTTCAATTGTTATAGTTTTATAACAAGTGTTTTTTACCTCAAAATGTCTCAATTGTTATTGATGTGTAGATCTGAGACGTGACAAGTTTTCCTTCTGTTAAGTTGAAAACACTCTAACATGTTATAAGAAATTTTAATGACGATTTTTAGATCCTTTTTGTTATTTTCATTTAAACTTTCATTTTTTATGATTGAATAACAATCAAATAGATTATTTATTTTGTTCTTTGTTTCCTTTTAGATAGAAGATGCTATGTTGATGTTTGATAAACAGACCAACAGACATAGAGGTAAGCGAACGCTTTATATTTTGGAGTAATTATGATTGTGCAGTTATCAATTAGTATTCTGCCGTGTGCACGTAAACGGCAGTATCTACAAAAATGAGTTTTTGAGATGTTTGAAGAAACGCGTTTTTGATTTCCCACAAACATCAATAAAATATTGAAATTTGATTTAAGGCTATGTATATCGAAATATTTTTTGGACAGTCTATTTCATTTTGATTTTGCAATCAAAATTTTGATTAAAGCAGATACTGCCGTTTACCTGCTCTTCGCAGTAGTAATTTTCATGCGCTTTTGACTGATAATCAGCAGTAACTGCACAATGTACTATTGAATGACCAATAATTACAAATTCAACATAATACGGAGTAGATATGTCATTACGAAGTATACTTATTGCAATGTGAATAATATATTTTATTTTAAAAAATAAATAAATACCGTGTTTCCACTTGTCATAAATTTAATATAAATAAAGGAAATGTAACTTAAAAATAAAATAAAAATTTATTTTTTACTCAAGTGTTTTTTTTTGCCATTATGAAAATAAATTAATAAATATACATGTATATTTATATATATATACACATATGTTGGTTATAAATTTATTATTAAATAGGACATAATTTAAATAGGGTATCAACCTACATCCACTTGATATAAATTTAATCCAAAACACATTTACGTACCTCCTCAGGTACCAGATATACTTGCTGATTTAAACAGTCCTTGCTACAACGAGCTCATTTTTGTGTTTTACCTTTTTAAAACAATGAATAAGAAAAAACATCCTTTTTTTTTTGTGCATCTACTAAATTTTCTGTCATGTTTCTTCTTAATTGGAATTCCTCAAAGTCGCGGAAGAAGGGGGGGGGGGAAGGGGTGCAGACATAGAATTCTTCAGCTGAAAATTATTTTTTAAGAAATCGAATTCCTTCAACTGATTATCTTCATGATCCACTTTGTAAAAGAGATTCCGGGAACCTCGGCGAAACTCAACTTTGACTATGTACGGTCTTGACATGGATTTTAGTTTCCACTGTTTGTCCTGCAGGGAAACCACGGAAGTCATCTGTAGTCATGCTGATCACAGTCAATTTGTTGTTGTTGGAGGAAGCCACAGCATGTTCAAAATCGTGAAAATCAAATACATTTGCTCAAAATTCAAAAACTGACAACGAATAGTCGACATGGCATATGTTTTGATTGCTCTCTTAATGTTCTTGCTCTTTAATGTTCCTGCGTTGTCACTTGGCAACTAGAAGATTCTTTAGGCATTTTTAAAACTACGACAAATCGCTTAATGTTCCGCACTTTGCAATAAAGCAATAAATCTCCATGAAAATTTATGCGAAAGAAATGTTTGGTGTGTTAACAATGGCTCTCATCGAACTACTAAAATTGCAGCAGCTTAGTATATATTAAAAATTGTGAAAAATATCGTCTGCAATAAAACAAAACAAATGGAACAGAATCGATCTGTTGCTACACGTTTATTTATCGTCTGTCAAGCATTACTTGTGTTTACTCGTATGTTATCTTCTATAACTGTACATTAGCAAAAACTAATTTTGTTTTATTGTTTTTAGAACACGGATATGAAGAATCAAAGATTCTTTTTAAAAAATGTTTGACGGCTGTGAAATTACAACACGTTTTCTTCGACTTTATTTGAAATAAAGTATGATTATTTTCCCCAAATATCTCCCCCTTTTAAATAACTCTTGCGCTGAAGGACGAGAGACGGTAATTCCCAAACTTTGCCGAAAGATAAAATACGACCTGGCACGCATACCTACATCTAATGAGAAGCGACTAGGAAGCGTTTTAAAAAATGCAATATTTTCTCTAAATTTGCCGAATCAAGGAAATTTTTGAGAGGTCACACAATAACCTCCCATCAGGGCGTTACTGCTTGCGCTTAGTTAAGCTAAAAAGAAATCGCGAAAACCGTTTATGCGTCTTGGTTCAAGTTTTGGCGGCGATTTATTTATGTTCCATTCTCCGGACAATGGTTATGGGCAGGTATAGAGCAGTAAGTACATACTGCTGTTTACCTGCCTAATGTAGCGATAATATCAGTTACTGCTAATCACCACTGATAAAAAAAATGCTTTTATTTAACGCTAACCAAATAAACATGTTTGCACCATAAAACTAAAAAAATATAAATTTAAAAAATTCCAAAAAATAAATAAATAAATAAATGAAATGGAAAAATTTGCAGTTACTGCCATTTACCCTCCCACGGTAGAACGATCATGGGCAAAAAATTTCATGAAATCCAAATAATTTGCAGTTACTGCCATTTGCCTGCCCACGGGAGAAAGTTTCCGTTCTGCCGTGGGCCAGGTAAAGAGCAGTAAGTACATTCTGCCAAATACCTGCAAAATGTAGCGACAAAAGCAATTACTGCCGTTTACCAGACCACGGCGAGAAAGTTTTCTTTCCCCCGTGGGCAGGTAAAGAGCAGTAAGTACATACTGCCGACTTCCTGCAAAATGTTGCTAAAACAGCAGTTACTGCTGATTACCACTGATTGAAAATTGCTTTTTTTTCTGCGGCAGCCAAATAAAAATGTTTGTACCATAAAACTATAGTAATAAAGATTTCAAAAATGCAAAAAAATGAAAATCGAAAGAAAAATCTGCAGTTATTGCCGTTTACCTGCACACGGCAGTATTGGTGTTACTATTCTCAATGTTACACATCATTATAATTTGTAGTCGCCTAACTAAAACTCCCTTTATTGTAAAAAATGCAGCTTGATACCAAGGACGAATTTTATTTTACCCCGACCATGTCATAGTAATCTTAAGCTAATGACAATGACCGATGTCATCAATTTGAGATGACACTGTTGATTATTGTTTTTTGTGGAAAATAAAGGTCATTAAATTTATCATCTGCAAATAATGGCATTACTGGTAAATAACCAGTTTTAGAGAATGAAAGTTTCAACTGTCTTTTTGACCTTAATCAAGATAATACTGCCTAGGTTGAGCTGTCTTGTAATTAATTCTTTTCAATTTATGATTTTTTTTTGAGTTACACTTAGATTTTACCCTAAATCCCCTTCCTCCACACACTCCTATCGTTTGAACGTTGCAGCAGTGCCATATGAATGTACCTCTATGTTGAAAAATCATCACAACACTGTTCAATGACGTGAAAATCATCACAAATTATTGTGTAAAGATTATCTCATGTTGGCAATAATTTCCATCACTAGCAGTAAGAGAGTTAAAAAGATATATTCTCAATTTCGGGCTGTCTTTTCGAAAAACTACAAAAACCGTGTTTCAAATCCAATGAAACCCCTTTTCACCCAATAGATACTGAAGTCTACCAAAAAGTTCTGTGTTGCCAATCGATAGCTACTTTATCATACACCTACTCAGTTGCCAATTGCAAAACATCAGTTGCAGAGCGTCAGCCAATCAGCGCGCTCCGTTGGGCATTGGAAAATGCATAACGTAGTTCGAGGAGTATCAACTGGCACGAGAGCGGGCCCTCCATTTTCTGAATTTTACGCATCTCTTCCTCAGACGGATGCCGTTAATTAACGGCTAACGACGTTTTCTGCAGCCGCCGTTATTCTTGTATCGGAAAAGAGCGGTAATGATATCATTCACAGCTGTTGAAGTTAATAGGTCCACGGATCGATGGCTGATATGTACGTATGCATGTAATGCAGATAATTCCTATGGCATGCATCTACATTTTACAAGCAAAATTTGTTACTTTTATGGTTGTGCCAGGCTTTTTCTTGGAGAAAATCTTTTACTTCATAATTAATAAAATGATGTTAGCATATTCTTCCAGAGTTGTAATGTGTGTTAAGGCTTATAAATGTTTAGCGCTTTTCTTTACTGAGAACAAGTACTTCTTTAGTAAGAAATATTTACAGAACGCTAACGACCAGCTTCTGCTATATTTCTTTAAGCATTATCACTGTACTTGCCTGTTTATTGAATAGCTTATCGGATATTACAGTTACGCAGTAGTGGATTATTTACATGTAACATCAGATAAAATATAAATTGCTCCTGTTTTCCATATGAGGCAGTGAGAAGCAAAGTGATGTAAGTGTCCAAATTAAAAATTTGGAGATAACCAATACAAATGGTAGACGAACCTCTCTGTCTTGAGGCAAGAGATAATACTAGTAACCCTGGTAGGTTCTGTTTTACAGCAAGGTTTAGAAAAAAAAATTCAATGAAAACCTACCGATCCCCGCAACTTTACTCGTCTTTTACTCAAAACTTGAAAATGTCTATTTACATGTTCAAGTGTAGAAGCAATGTTCACCCGTCATGCCTTGACAATAGATTTTCTAGTTCCAAATATGGTTCAGAACTGTAAAACTACTGACCTAGTATATTTTTTAAATTGCTATGTTCCTCTCGAATTATAATGGTTAATTTAATCAAGTTCAATTAACCTCATGCATCTATTGACTCTAATGGTAAGGGTCCGCACTCAATATTGGTCTATAAAAGGGGTTCGCGGGACGTAAAGTTTGGGAAGCTTCGTTCTACTACAATTGATGATGCTCTCAGTTTGTCCTTTTTTTTTTTTTTTTTTTGCAAAATTACGGAACGGTAGATTTACTGATAACAAGATGGTAGATTTAGTCAGCCTAATTTTTTGGAGCTCTACGTAGACATATTGCGTGGCATCATTTCCGGTACGTCAGATCCTACGTCATCGGAGACGACGCTGAGCGCACCCTTCCAACATCCCGTCTCGTCTGCTTGACAGATTAATCTTTATTTACTGCACCCTTCCTCTCCTCCTCGGTTCGTTTCTTTATTTCTTAAAGTGCATCTCCACTTTACTTCTCGATTTAACGTTTTCCTGGCAGAACTCAAAATCTCTGCGAAATGTTTGAGGAAGAAAAGAGGTAGAGGGAGAAAAAGTTTCTTTTTTTTCCTTTTGCTCCGGAAAGAATCGAGTAAATAAACGAAGAGTGAAAGGAATAGAGAAAATGTAAAAAAGTAAGAGGAGAAGAAAGTTTTTAGAAGACACAGAAGGTTCCCTTCTATTTATTAGGAAATCATTTGCAAACATAAACATTTTACTCGAGTTATCTGCTTCTTGCTTATGATTTTTTTTTCTCTCTCTCTTTGCGCCGGTGTTGCTGTTGAAAGTTTATTTTCTCTGCTTTGGGGGTCGTTCCGAAAAAGAAATCTTTTCATCTGAGGCAAGCCATTATTTCGACCAAGTGTTTTCGACGTTTAGTGCTGCGAAGTTTATTTGTGGCGGCCACTAATATCTTCGTAAATGTAAGCAATACGTATTATTATGAATTTTTCGAAGATGATTTTCGCTTTAGTGGTTGGGGGAGATTTACAGTCAGTTCATCAAAGAACTCATTTTAGAGCCGTGAGTAGCCTAGCAGATATAGAATTTGTCTCGAAACCAGAATGTTCCGGGTTCGGAACCCACCAAATACCACCGAGCACGTGCTCTTTAAACTCAATAGGGCCGTTTCCATGGACACTTTCGACCCCGGAAAAAACTTGCTTTTCACCGCATTCCGGTTATTTGCGGGATATGTGTGGATTTTTTCTCCTCCTGCTCGCTTCTGAGAGTAAAGCGGAATTTTACGTAGAATGCATTACGCGAAACAAGTTCGTCTACTATCCGCTAAGGATGCTGGGTAAAAACCTCTCTCTGTGGAACAATAGGAAACCTGTTTTTGCATGGAAAGGGGAATTTTTCAATTGCTTTTTTGCGGAGCCAGAGCGGGGATTTACCGGGTCGAAAAGTGTGTTGTGAACGCGGCTAGTGGGTTCGAAAGTCCTCTGGTTTGTCTTAGAAGATACCATGGGTGCAGAACTTTAAGGGCCTTCTCGCCCCCTTCAGAAGTATACTTTAACTATGGTGGCGATGTAATGATACTGCCATCTAACGAGGCCAAAGCCTGGTCCTCTCCATTAGGTGGCCTCACAGTCAAAAGAGTGCTTTCTGCCCTAAACCTTTAATAACTATCACCATAGTGGCCGTATGTAGGTGAGTTTTGTTTGTATTTTCGCAGATGTAATTTTTGGAATCATAGTCTATCTTCTGTAACCTTTCATAGAACGTGGATTCCGAATTAGCAATAGCTGCATATGTAAGCTAAAATGTTCGGAAAGTCATTAATGTAATTTGTAAATTTTTTAGATAAACTGTATGCATCGTTCTAAATCTCTCTATATATTTTGAAATACTACTTACCTTGATGCCTTATTTTCTAACTAGAACCCGTGTATACACAGGCACACTTGGATACATGTGCACATGCAATTACACGGATTCAAATTACACGATTTTCGAGCAATTCTTTTGAAAAAAAAACAGTATATATATATATATATATATATATATATATATATATATATATATATATATATATATATATATATATATATATATATATATATGTTGATAAATCGAAAGTTATGATCGGTGAACTAACCCTACCCCCTCGAAACGGAATCCAGTTATTGCAGTATCGAACTGTACGACTTCACAGAGCACAGTACCAATTAATCATGTTCTTCGGGGCTACATGTATTAGCAGCATAGAATTTCATAAATGCAAACTTTATTTGTTACGCTGCATAAAGGGTTTTTTTTTACAAAACTAACAGTAATATCAGGTAGAACACGAGATTCTAGATTGTCTGTTTACGAATCCATACTAGTAGTATTAATAACAGTGGCTATTGATCCTAACAATTAATAAACAGCTCTCAGTTAGATTAAGTTTAAAACTGTCTTTGTTGTAAAAATAACTACAATGTGCTGATTGTTTTATTCTTTTTCGGCCCTCCTCCCTCTCTAAAAAAGCAGATCTGACACACCGAATGAATAGCACACAATTCTCAACTTTGGAAAACATTCTATCTTCTATTTAAAAAAAAAAAAGGAAAGGGCGGTATTTTTTTAAGAAGGAGTATACTCACAACAAACGAAAAATTAAAAGTAAAGTTTATAAGGTTTAACAATAGATTGAATATTTGAATATTATTTTTAAATGCTAAAAATAATTAATATGATTTTGCTCAATTGAATAAAATATATGTATTTACCATTGCATTTGTTTTGAGGGGTATCCCCCTCCACCTGAAAGAGCTCGATCTACTGCGGTCACAGCTCCGCTTGACGTTACTGATATACTACAAATGTGTATTTATGTATGTATGTGTAGGGTGGGGGCATCTGTGTTTGGGTAATAACTGGAACCGCACGATTACGATATAATACAATCTGTCTGTAGCTTTATTTGTATGTATGTTCCTGCGTATTTTATATAAAACTAGCAAAAATACCCGGCGTTGCCTGGGTCAGTAATAATTATGAGAAACAATCGTTACTTGCCCTTGTTTTCTGTTTTAAGCGAAAGAATTTAAAACAAACCTTTTGACGTGATTAAAAATCGAGCTTCTTCCTTACTCATTAAACTAAAATAGCAATAAGTATAAAGAACAAAGTATTCAATTAGAAACGAAAGCACGACATTTAAGCATATACAAATTTGAAGAATTTCCGAAATATGAAATTAAACTTTACATGTTTAAAAAGATTTATCTGTTAGTACTTTTTTTTCTACATCTAAAACCTTCTCTGTATGGCTATTGATGTACGAACTGTTTTAAAAAATGTAGCCGCCCGTGTCCCCCTTACACTTGCTTTAGTTATTTTGGGAAATTTCAATTTTTGTGTTCACTTGGTGCGGTTTAAAATCTTACCAAATTTGCGAGAATCATTTTGGGACACTTTCGATAATATTCCCCCTCCTTATTAATTTTTATTATAGAAATATTGTTGCCAGATGCTGAGATACTTTTGGTCAAAATAAAATGGCGCTAAACGGTTTCATCCGAAATGTTTTTAAAATAAGTAGTAAAATTTGGCGATTGTTTGAAATCGTGCAAAAAGAAAAATTAATGGAAGTTTTTGTGCGGTTTATGGATTTGCCTAATTTAGTAGTTGAATTATTTTACACAGTATTTTTTTTTTTTTTAAGTATCTTTGATTGGCGATATTTTTTTTATATGGTGAAAGCTGAGAAACATTATTATGTAGTCTTTGGGCTCAAAAACAGCAACAGTGGAAAAAACTGCCAAATGCATCAGCTACTGAAATCTTTCTGAAAAAATTCTGGCGATATTTCTGCTGGTTGGTTGGATATAGTGAGCAAGTGTCCAATCAGCATAAATAATAATAATAAACCATTAATTACAAAAGTTCCGTTTAAAAGTAAAATGATCAGCCAAATCCATTTATTTTAGCCAATCTTGTGGAAAAACGTTACTTTAAGATTTGACTTGAGAAAATCCTCAAAAAGTCAGACGAAACGCAAAAATATTCAACAATACAACAATTCTGGGGAGTTGAGATGACACACTAAATTATGACTTGGGTTGATGAAAGCCTTCGAACAGGGAACAAAAAAGCTCATAACTCGTTTTTTATACAACTTAGAAACTTCGAGCAGATGCTATCTTCAGCAAAAAAATTGGCGCTTTCGATGGACATATAATGTTAATATGTGCACGTTTTTTTCCACCCCCATATTGGGGCATTTATGTGAAAATTGGGACTAAAATTGGAATAAAAAGGGAACTATCAATCGGATTTTTTTCGAACTGGTCTATAAACCTTCCCAGTACCAAACTGATAAAACGGTGAAAGTTTCAGCCAAATCTGCCGGGTAGTTTCTGAGATCTTAGGGAACAAATTTACCAAAGTCCATTTTTATATATATATATAGATTAACCTGTTTTTTTTTTTTTTTTTTTTTTTTCTTTTATTAAATATATTTCCTGCGAAGAGCGGCATTCTTTTCGTTACCATTCCGACAATTTCTTAATTTCGATTCTAGTACTTCCGAAACTCCTCTTTAAAATATTTTCATTGTGTTTGGAAACGGCTTAACAGTTAACGTGATTTGTCGAAATGGTTCGCTTTATTCATGCCTTGTTAGCTTTGCCTCCAAATTGTATGTGCAGGCGAATTTTCAATTCAAATTTAATTAAGGGAAGCACACCGTAAAGCATCTCAACTCCATCGTCTTAGGCGGCAAAGTTTTTGGAGAATAATTGCAAAAACGGATGCCATCCATTTAAAGATCGCATGTTTTTCGCCCAAAATAATCAAGGCAACCAGAAAATTTAATCAACGACATCGTGTTAGAGCCGTTTTTCTTTCCCGCCGCTGCCAGTTAAGACCCGCCTTTTCAATCATCATTTCTAGCAGCTATCTACGAAAACATGATTACAATTTTGTCCGCAAAAAAAAGAAGCAACTGAAATAATAGCGTTTTGTTCTTAAAAATAAAACGAGAACTTAAGAATAAAAGGAATCACTGGAAGTGAAAAAAGAGGATAAAATGTATAGCTGCAACCGACGCGATTATCATATAACGCGGGTTTATGGTATGGGAGAAATAAAATAAACAGAGAATAAGTGCCGGACGAATGGCAACGGTTGCGCGGCAGACGACTATCGCTTTCTCTTTTAGCGATTTTCCGAGAGATTAAAATGTCAGCCTAAAGTTGGGAGTAGGAGTTTTACAGCTCGGGGACTGTAGATTAATTATTTCTCTTTAAACGGAGGAACTTTTTCCCTTTTCTGATATGAATGACTCTCTGTAGTATTCCATTGATTATTTTCGGAACAATAACTTTGATCTTTCCAATTATCACACGGAAGCTATCTTTTAAAGGAAGAGTGTTTAACGAATTTTTCGAGTTCCCCTTTATGTTGGTCTCTCCTTTATTTTTCTCGCTTTCCGCTACATTATTCGATTAGCTATTTCGTATTCTTTTTTTTTTTTTGTCCTTTTTACTTGCCAATTGGCGACATTTATATTGATGATCTTTAGTGTGTATCAGTATTGTTATGTAACTTTCATCTCATTTCTTTTTTTCCTTACATGTCCTCATATATGTAATAACCAATTCACTGATTGAGTAACGCTGACACTCACCAACAATGAAACTCGCACCATAGCACGATAATTTCATAATTTCATAATATTTTCTGGCAATATTTGACCTGCAGGAAAATGCTTTATTTTGACAAAGCTTAAGGAAAAAAAAACACAAACACGCACGCACCACAATTTGATAGATTTTTTTTTTCAGTTAGATGTTGCTCATCAGCTAAAGACAAAAGCGAAAACATAATAGTCGACGCTCGATATAACGACCATCTCCGTCCCAGAAAAAAGGTCTTTACAACGAGTGGTCGTTATAAGAGGCATAATTAAAAAAAATATACACAGTCATCATGCATGCCTCGTTGTTCCATAAAAAAAGGGTACTTTTCAAACATTCTAGTTAAATGCCCAAATTATTTTTATCATAGGATTTTTTAGAAAAATCGTGTGCATAATACTATGACAGAACATTAAAGAAATTTTAAAGTAGAAAATATATGGAGGAAAATGTTACACACTTACAAATCTGCTACTACTACTGCTACCACTACATTTTCTGAAGATAAAACCAGAAACAGATGTTTGCCTTTTTAGCAGACGTGATTTTTGCAAAACATTATTTTCCGTTTAAGATATAGGTGATAAATTGTTTTTTTTTTCTTTTGCTTTTCAAAGAAACATTTAAAAGTCCATCGAGAACCCCAAATCTTAAAAACCACTAGATTCAAACACCAAACTACGTACACATCTGTCAACTCCCTTTTCTTAGGAATCTGGAAATTTCTCGATTTTTTTCTCATTATTTTTTTTTTGTGCTAGCTGTGGTGAATTGTAATTTCCCCTCCCCCCACATCCCCTCTCAAAGTTGGATTTGCCATTGAAAACTTCAGGCAGATGTCCGTAAACAGTAATCAAGGTCATTTCAAGCTACAAATTTATTTTATTAGAAATAACACCAGAAATAGCGTCCGCTGAATTCGGTCGTTGTATTGGATTAGACAATACAAAATGGTCGTTATAACGAAGGCAAATTATCGTAGAGTTCATAGAAACAAAGTTGGGACTTTTACCACTGGTCGTTATAATGGGACGGTCTTTATAATGTGTGGTCGTTATAATGAGCGTCGACTGTTGCCAAATATAGAGTTGAAAACATGGTTAAAAACTAAAATAATAGCAATAAAATGAATGTAGGGGAAAAAACCGAGTGATTATTCTTTGATGAGCTTCAGTACTTTGAAAAAAAAAAAAAAAAAAAAAAAAAAACTCTTAAAATAGGGTGTTTCTGTAACAAAGAAGCTAAGCTCAATTGTTTGGCCCAAATATCTGAGTTTTAGTCTTGCGTTAAGTTCAGCATTCAAGTTGCTTCTGTATTTATCTGAGTAAATGTTGAAAATCCTTCTTCACACAGAAAGGCTGTTCAAAAAAGGGCTTTTTTCTTACAGTAAAATTATAAAGGTTTTTTTGAATTTGTGCCTTTTGGAAAATGTCTATGACTCCAGCTGGTTGATAAGAATATAATGTGATCATAAATCATTTTAAAGCTGAAGAATTTTCTTGTCCTTATGCTAAAATTACAGAATAAATGCAAATGCGTATATTGAAAAGAAAAAAAAAACGAGTAGTATTAACATTAATAATGACACAAAAGGTAATTTTACGGACAAAATATTTATAAGATCACTTTCTACGATGCCAAAATGCACTTAGTGCATTTTCGGCACGCCACAAGATAAATGCGATAGCTGTTCGGGTCACTAAGATGGTAAAGAAGAAACTAGAAATCGAAAATTATTTCAGACGCTCGAAGATGTGTTATGACTATTTCCATAAATTTTATGCGAATTTTCTGATCAAAAGCTACTGAGAAAACAAAGCATTCATAATTCATTCAGCTGAATACATTGTATTCAAAAGTGGAACTTCTTCGGTATGGCTTCCATCATTCTGAATGAATGCGGCAAATCCCGCGTTTCGTAATGAGACTTAATTTTTAAATGTAAAATATGTCACGATCCTGCAAATATGCTCACATTTTCATGCAGAAAGTATCGAATATGCAAGAGACATCTGAATAAATGTTGGACAAAAAACTACTTGATCTTGGACCTCATCTCAAACAAGCATGTTAAAATTCCGTCATTACGATTTTTCGCGAACCCCCTTTTAACTCCCTCACGAACCCCCAGGCGTTCGCGTAACATCGGTTGGGAACCGATGCCCCCGGGTATGCAGTGCTGGTAAACAAAATTGCATCACCCTCGCATTTTCACAACAATGGGATTATGTGAGAAGTTTTGGTCGACCGATTCGATGAATCTATGTGAAATTCTGAAAAACTAATGAAACAAACATTTAAAAGTAGGAATCAGATAATTGTTTACGTAGATCGGGGCTGTTTCCGGGCCAAGGCAAACTGCTGATTTTCCATTTCTGAACCTGCGTGGGAGTTTAGAGAAAAAAATTACTTAACCCCATGTCAATTTAAGTCTAATGGCAGGATAAAGGTTTTTAAATTCGTACTTACCAGTTTTGCCCTATGGCACGGAGCAGAATTACCCTTGAAAATGACGTTTGGAACTGAAGTAAAGTGATCCTGGATAGTAAGCAGCAATTTCTCCTCCAAAATGCTAATACACCTGAGCGTTTACTGTTCCTTGCACAAAGTGAAGCCCACCAACTCCTTGATCAGAAATACATCCCCAAATCATCTGGGGTACGGGATGCTTGACTGTGTGTTGAATGCAGTCGGGATGATATTGCTCTCCTTTGCAGCGCGGGTGATGCAATTTTTTTTTACCACCACTGTACTGTCTAACCACGGATTGTATGGAAAGGCAAACATCCGGTTTACACGCGGAAATGGAAGCATGTATTAGTTTTCAGGGATGTCAGATTTTGCAGATGTATGTTAGCCTCTAAATTAAGCAGAGTCTCATTCAAATGAGCGCATAAAATTTTTATTTTTCCCCTCATTCAGATGGAGTCGCCTTAACTGGATGTTTGCCAATTTCATACAATCCGTGGTCAAACAGTACTCCATATACGCCGTATACTCTCAAACCTTTTTAGACATATAGCGTATACCTTCAAGCTTCAAAAAATTTCACATTATGACATATTATGTATATAATCGCATACACATTTTGTGCGTAACTGATTACTGGGAGTATACCCTCAGAAAAATTGATGGGAACATCAGTGGTTATGAATATTTTTCAAATAAATCAGTATTCCTTGTTTGTAAAATTTTCTCTTAAATTCATTTTAGAGACACAGGGGGCAGGCTGGTGGGAATCCAGTTAAATTCCTCAGTTCCGCTCCCTGAAAATACTCAGACCTACGGGATATTTAATAATTTTCCCAATCAATAGTTTTTAGTTCGGTTAATGTGAAAAAAATTCAACACTTCGAACACTAACATTTACAAAGTGGAAATACACAGAAGGCTAATATTTAAACAATATTGCTATTTTTTCTCCTTCGCAGAGATTGGGATCTCCTCTAAGCATAATGTTTGAAGGAGAGGTTCCTCTTCACTTAAAGAATTGGATTTTATCCCGTGGGTAGAGAATTCAAATTTTAAGTGATTGCGTTTTTTCATTTTTGTTTTTGATTTATTCCTGGTAACATTGGTTCAACTCCTATTTAACGTATTGTTTTTGTTAAACTGCATTTCCAATTTAGTAAATACTCTAGCTAAACTCAGACTTAGTGAATAATATATTGGTCTTAAACTCTCGTTTTAGTCCCTATCATCACTGGCGGATTTACAGGTTTGGGGGCCCGTTGCAATACATTTTGGAGGGCCCCTTTGGGATAACAGAATTATGTTAAACATTAATTGTATGCATTTTTGAATTCCCTCCGGGACCCCTATGGCCTCGTGATCAATTGAGATATTTGCGACACGGTAAATCTGCCATTGCCGATCTTGGCTCAACTAAAGTATAATAGCAAATAAGATCCAAGAAGCCCAGGTATAGAGAATAGACCTGATTAAACACTGGTTGACCAAATAGCTCTGCTTATACCATGAGTTAACATAGCTTTAGTTGAGCTACGATACATCAGATTTTGAGACACTTCTCGTCAAGTTTGGTTATGTGACTGATTCAACTCGTTGACAAATCAAGAACACAGCACAATCAGCCAAGCACGAAACGGAAGAGTTTTTTTAAGCCTCCTACATCCAGGGCCCGATTAACCTCTGGGAATAGGGAAAGCTCGGCTTCATTTTGGTGCCCCCCCCCCCTTTGTGTTTGGGGACAAATTTTTAAACATTCTATGGACATTGATACAACACTGACTATTGCTGAGTGGCCCAATAGAATTCAGAGTTAAGTTTATTCAACCTTACTGATTGACAAAAATTTTGTTAATTGCATATGTTGCACTTGAATTCTCAGCAAATTTGGAAAGTAACATTTTTGAATCGTATTTGACATTTCACAAAGGAAATTAAGTGCAAATGTTTTTGTTCAGCAAGTTCAAATGTTTGCAATCTCTTTAAAAAAAACACAGTTAAAAGCAGTAATGGAATTGTTAAGCGCAGTTTTACAATGATATTTGGGACCCTAAAAATCCTTAGGGGAAGCTCAAGCTTCCCGAGCCTTTTGGGTAACCAGGCCCTGCATACATCTCTTTCCCGCCACTCTCTGGCTTGCTTGATATATCATCCACAAAAATCTGATGTGGACACCATATCACTTCCTTTTACGATTGAATAATACATGTTTTTTTTTTTTTGAATAGCTAAAAAAAGCAAGGAATCATTTTAAACATTTTTTCCCCTAATTTGTCACGAACCGATGCAAAAAAGCGTTTTCCAGAGATTAATATTTTTTCAATATCGAAAATTTTAACGTGATCAATGGGTATATATGTACTCTAAATATATTGCCAATAGGGCAAATTAAAACCAGATTCGGAAAAAAAATCGCAAAATATGCCACCAACTTGACAACAACATTGTTGCAACATTTTTAGGAAAAAAAACCCTATTTTTTTTAACTGTGGAGTCGCAGTTAAAATTATACATATTTCCGTGTTCGAATATTTTCCTATCATATCGAATAGTAGTTGTTTTCTCTTTTAAACACCTTGATATTTGTTGTCATTGCTTCGTGAGCCTTAGACATTTAATGTAAACTAGCGTTATGATGATCTTTATAACCTAATTTAAGTACTCTGAATCTAATTTTCTTGTCAACAACAAGTAAAATTTCAAGTTGGAAGTTTTGAAGTTGGTGTTCTTTTTATTATTAATTTTTTGAACTTTTGTTTCAAAAGTTCAAAAGGAAGCCTAAATTATTGTCTATACGTTTTACGTGTTTTTCTATTTGCGTATCATGGCTGAAAATTTTGGAAAGTTTTACATTTTCCCAGAACTGAGTCTACTTTTGCCTATGAGGATACAAGCTTTTGGACTTAAAAATGCCGATTTCCAAAGTCGCGTTGGTTCAGGAGTTAAGAAGTTCGACTCTCATTCACATCACAAAGCTAAATATTTATTCACGTACACTACACTGACACAATACATAATCACAACAAAAGATTCGATGTTTCAGAGTAGGGTAACAACCTTAGTAATTGGCACTTTAAGAGTTTGTCCTTAAACTTACCTCTGTTTTCATTGCTTAAAAAAGAAAAATTTACTTCTAAAAATTTTTGTATGAAAGAATTCACATCTGTGCATCTATTCATTTCACTAAAAGCAAAAATATTTGAATAGATATTTTTACAAAAAATTCTGTATAAAAAGTAACCAAAGTCACCAGAAATTGGCACCTGATAACCCAGTGTATGACACCTTGTGATCCAGTGATTGGCACATGTTAATAAAACTGGAAAATCACTTTATTTCACTTTTTTCATTCACTTTCTTTCATCTTTTTTTTTCACTTTCTTCATTAATTTCACTTTTTGATTACATACAAATTTCATCATCATAGGACATAATTAATGTTAAAGTGGGTAATTTTGCAGCATCTAATGGTAGATCATACATTTTGACATTAAAAACGTATTTTAGAGAAATAAAAAATGGAATGTTACATGGAAAAATATATCAGGAATATTGCTGTTTCATTAGTCCGCATGCAGTTTTGATTATACGAATTACAGCTGTTTTCAGATAAAAAGGAACATTAACCGGGTGATTCAGTGGAACCATAAAAAATGGAATAGTTCTCTACAGTTGCAATATCCGACTGTGGTAAACAAACATATTTATTTTTTACTGTTTTTATTTTTATTTATTTTTTTTTAATTTAACAGTAGATTCCGGGGGATTCAAATCAATAGTAGAACCCATATAATATCGTTGCTACAACAGTATCAGAAACCACACTAGTGATACATTCAAAAACACATTAGGGCATATAAGCACATGTGCCAATTACTGTGGACTAGCAAAACTGAAGCACCACTAAATGGCATCCATCATTTCTTTAAAAAACCAAAAAGAGACAAAAATTTACTTCTACCTACTCAAAGTAACACCTTTCAACTAAACAAAACTTTTGACAACCAAAATTTAAAATGAATTTTAAGTCAGATTTTAATGGCTTCATGCGCATGCTTCCCTTAAGACAGAGAAGAAGCTTTTGCAACAAAAATGGCTGATTCGACACATTCCACAATTGTTTCTCTTTCCTATACACTGCTACCAATTAGTAACATAAATTGAAGTTATAATATTTAAAGTAAATGTACATTCAGTTGATATATAGCCTTCTACTTTTAAAAGATATGATAAGAATCTTATTTTATGACATTTTTGTTGGAAGTGCCAATTACTGGGGGTGTTACCCTACTTTTCTTCATATCGCCCGACCTCTTAGCGATTCGCCTTAGGTTATATCGTAAGTTTCGAGAGTACTGAGGCGTGCCTCCATGTTTCTAGTGGAAGTTCATATAATCCACAGAAACTAATACAGTCCCACAAAGTTGCTTTTGCGCCTTCTGTCGGAGAAAAACTTACAAAAGGATTTCCTACATTGTATTAATCAGTGGTGCCCAACCTACGGCCTGTGGACCACATGTAGCCCACGAATTTGATTTGCATGCATTTTGTTCAATTTGCAAATGGAAAACTACGATTAATTACAATGTCCCGAGTTTCGAGTCAAGCATTGAGAGATAGGTTTCTGAAAAACAGATGTGATTTTCGTACCCTCATCTATATAATAGTGAATTATATCGAGTAACACTGACGTCATCAACAAGAAACTCGCGTCACGGCATGATAATTTGATAATAGTTTTTTGGAAATGTTTCACACGAAGGGAATGCTTTATTTCGACAAAGCTGAACTGAATCCGGTAACTTATGAACTGTTTTACTGGTAAAACTGTCATTTTAGGAGAATGAAGAAACGAAAAAGTGGTCAAAAATGAACGCTATCTACTGGAGTTTAGGGTTAATCTGCAGTTAGGGTTAAATTTCAATTATCAAAGTATCACCAAACAGGCAATTGATTTGTTCAAATGTAGAAGCAATTTTCACCTGTCATACCTTGACGGGAGATTTTCTAATTAATAAAGCTGAATTATTGATAACAGCAATTCTTGGATTGTAATTTTCTTTCTTTTTCTGTGTTTTCCTATGTTATTCAGAAATTTTTTTAAATATCGTGAAATTTTATCTGCGTTCTGGCCCGCGAGAATAATCTAAATATGAGGTGTGGCTCTCGGCTAGAAGAGTTTTTTGCGCCCACTGTATTCAAATTGACTGCTTTGAGTAAGGAGTACTTGATTACCAAGATTACAAATTATCGTCTTTGTACAAAATCATATAATGCGGTATTTTCTGGACCGGGAAAAGGTTTTGGCAGAAAAAAAGAAAAAAATTCAAAAAAACGCTTTATTTTTTGTACTCGTCTCTTTTGTCTTTGTATTTATAAACAACCCCTTATCTTGTACAAAATAAGCAGCGTGCAAGGAAAAAAAAGTGCACTTAATGCAGTTAGAGAAAACCGAATAGGACATAGGCAGACGGCTATTTGAAAGAAAAGAAGGGAAAAAACGGTGGAAAAGAAAAACGAGATTAGAGGTTCGTAATATTGTGCCTCTCGTTTCCTCGAAGAAAAGTTTTCTATTTTATTAGTGTATCTTCATTCCATTTCATTTCCTTTCTACCTCTTTTTGTATTTATTTTTCATCTCGCTGCTGGCGCATTTGTTTGCAGTCGGGTTACCACATGCCTAGATGTCGCTGCAGTCGCTCTAATCTCGCCGACACAGAATAGGTTAAGAACTGTTTTGCATTCTTCTTTGTCTCACTTTTGTTTCGGTTTCGTTATCTTTAACTTATTTTTTATAAAGAATCTGAATAGTGAATTTGGGATTTAAATATTTGTTCAGATGCTATATTAATATCTTGTATTTGAAACAGTCGTTAACAAATATTCGAAAAGAAAAACTCAAAAATCATGTTGAAGTAAAGTGTTCTAGGATTGTCAATATTTCGGATTTCATCACAATTTGATTTTTTTTTTTTTTTTTTCAAATAGGTCATCATTATTTCAACCAGAAATCTAGTTATCAGGAATTACCCTGGGTCACTCTATTATTAAAAATTTTATAGAAGTAAAGACTAATATCGGCAGTTATTTTCCTCATGAAAGTATCTGTTGTGAATATTTATGGAGAGATTTTGTTCAAAGGGAGGATTTTTTCATTCCCTAACTATAAATTCAATATTACTCTGTAGGTATAGGGTGAAGGGTTTCTCAATACACCAGAAACGATTCCATTTTCTTCATAACCTTCTGTTTCGTGCAAAAATTAATTTTAGGCAAACTTTCATTTTCAGGGTAATGCATTCTAATTTATTTTGTGACGTTAATAGCATAACATATTTCACTGCTATTATTCTTAAATTATTATTAACTAGAAAATCGCCCGTCAAGGTATGACGGGTGAAAATTCCTTTTTGAACGAAGCAAATGCCTGTCTGGTGATATTTTGATAGTTGAAATTTTGACCTTCACTCCATTGGATTTACCCTAAACTCCAGTAGATAGCGTTCATTATTGACCACTTTTTCATTTCTTCACTCTCATAAAACTAGAAAATCGCCCGTCAAGGTATGACGGGGGAAAATTCCTTCTACATTTGAAAGAAGCAATTGCCTGTCTGGTGATATTTTGATAGTTGAAATTTTAACCCTAACTCCTGTTGATGAACCCTAAACTCCAGTAGATCAGTGGCGGACATAAAGGGGGGGGGGGTCATGACCCCCCTATAAACGGTCAACAATAGTATCAGTCACATTTTGTTCAATCAGTTTTTGAGCAAAATGCAAAGAATTTCAGTAATATTTTCCATTCATTAATTATTTTCAAAAGTAAATATTTGAAATATTACTTCCTTTCATTGCTTATGGAATTAATTAGTACTTTATGCTTTACTAATACTTTATTGCCTGATTTGGTGCTTTTTATTGGCCCCTAAGTAGTTCCGAAATGTTTCGTATCCAAAACCGTAGGTTCATTCTTCTACGTGACCCCCCCTAAAATGGTAGTCTGTATCCGCCCCTGCAGTAGATAGCGTAAAATAATTAAGTTACCGGATCCAATTCAGCTCTGTCAAAATCAAGTTTTCCGTGCATATCAAACATTGCCAAAAAGTATTATCAAATTATCATGCCCTGGGGCGAGTTTCATTGTTGATGACGTCAGTGGTATTCGATCATTCGTTATCATATATATGAGGATTACAGTCTTACCAGTAAAACAGTTACCTGGTCAAAATAAAGCATTTCCCTGCATGTCAAACATTACCAAAAAATATCATTAAATTATGCTATTGCGCGAGTTTCATTGTTGGTGACGTTAGGAGTGTAACTCGATAAGTAAATTTGCTATTATACGAGAATAACATGAAATTATGTAACATTTTATAACAATGGGTGCCGCAATTAGCAGATATTTTCATTGTAAAAAAGCTTAGTTCTGAATATTTATGGTGTGTTTTTGTCGAAGGGTGTGTTTTTTCACTCCCTGATTATATCTATCCTGCATGTTGAGGGCGGAGGGTTTCTCAATGCACCAGCAACGATTCCATCTTCCTCATAACCTTCTGTTTCGTGCAAAGATTAACTCGAGGCATAATTTCATCTTCCAGGGTAATGCATTCTAATTTATTCAAGGATTTTTGAGGCGATCCTAATGAAGGCTGAGCGCGTTGTCGCCAGATCGATCATTTATGCAAAATAATTTTTATCCCAGCACGCTTCAAGCGTCCAAAATGTCTTCGGCAGATGTCATGAGGAAAATTTATTCATGAATACCTGAGAGAGGAGAAAACGGTTTAGCGGAATTTTGAGATTAATAGCGGATGCAGGTTGCTATTTTTTGTGGTCATTTTAATGACTGAATGCAAAGCTGAACATTTGCAATTAGAAGCCTGCTTCTCGTTGTAGAATTTTCCTTTGTACAGGGTGGTTGTAATTAAAGTTTCCCTTTTTAGACCTACGCAGAGCTCGTTCTAATAAACATATGTCAGACCTGTATTGTCGTTAGGGCTTCTTGGCCTCTTTATCTACAGTTGAGCCCGCCTGATGAAATATCGGTTAAAAGAATATTCCGCTGAATGTAATAAACTTTTAATGTACCAAAACGTTAAAATCTGTGCTTTTCATCCCGAATAATGGAATATTCCGCTTACTAGAATAATTTTTCATGGCAAATTGGCTATTCCATTAATCGGGTTCGACTGTATTTAAATTTTTATCGCCAAATTGCTGCAATTTATAGAGACTTTTTTCATGCTATAAAAAAGTTATAATGCGCTTTAAACAATATAGGTGATTATACTCTGCAACGGTCACGGTATATCCATAGTTGCTGCGGAAATTGGTCAATTACAAAATTCAAGAAAAGTAAACGTTTCAACTAATTTAGAAATTTCGACTCTAAAATGATTTGACTGACTTCCGTACAAAATGTTTATGCTACGTCGGACAAAGCACGATATGTGCTACGCCAGTGCTAGAAGGTATGCATGTTATTGAAGTAAATAGAAAGAATATTGAATCAATTTTACCATAAAATAGAGTTTTTTTTCCAGATGTTTTTTTCCTCTTTTTATGTGCCCCTGCATCACCTGGTGGTAAAAATTTAAGCTAGTTTTTTCATACGAAATGAGTACTTTTTTTCAAAAACGTAACTGAATGAAACACAACGTTCGAAATGCACAAATTAGTAACTGATTGCAGACACGTGTTTTGAGGTTTCAAGAAACCCCTTTTCTTCCTCAGATGACTTTAGATCCAAAAGCTCAAACATTTTTGCAATGAAAAACGAGTTTCTTGAAACTCCGAAACATTTACCTGGTATCAATTCCTAATTTGTGCATTTTAAACTTTGTGTTTTCTCCTCTGAAACAGCTGGACATAATAGTTCAAGTTTTATAATAGTTATGATCACGGATAATTTTGAAAACTCTTCTTTTGTAGTTATTCAATTAGAAAAAAATATAAAGCAATAGCAGACGAAGAAAATTTTCATTTAATTTAAAATGAAAGCGCTAAAATACTAAGGAGGTTGTATTATTTATTTCTATGTAAGAAATGTTTCGGAACATAATCCGTTTTATTCATAAACTGTAAGTTTAATACACTTTTGTTTAAGGTCACAACTCATTAAAAATAGGGGGAAAAAACCCATCCATCATCTGAATTTTAAAATCTTGAATTCAAATTATGTTCACACTCACGAATGGCGATAAAACCCCTAAACGTTGAATTTAGTTTTTCTACGAATAGCACATATCGCAATCATAATTTCAGAAACATAATTTGAATTCAAGATGTCAAAATTCAAAATTAGTGTCAGTGCTAGTTGCTGGATGTTGTCTTCGAGCTAAATCACACACTAATATTTTTTTAGTGAAACATGAACTTAATGTGCAGGTCATGCTTTTCCCTTTGCAACAGAAAAGCGATTCGTTTTACGTAGAGATGAGCAGTATTGGCAGATTTCAGAAAAAATTATTCTTTTTCATTCAGATCAGCTAATGCTGAAGATAAAATATGATTGGTTCTGTATCATTTTGATTTTATGGATGATAAATATTTAAATGCAAACATTTAATTGAATAAAAACATTTCATTTACGATGAATATTTACTAAAAATTAAAAGTGCGTTTAAACTGAATTTTTAGAATTGCTGTTAAAAGAAAAGGTGAAAAGTATGTATGCTCTCCTGTTAAATATTTCTGAAAAACTCAAATATTTGCCAAGTCGTCAGGAATGTTTTGATATGGACTGCGAAAGAGAAAGATTTGTCAAAATGTGGTTTTATTCCTCCAGATCAATTTGTAAAAGGAAGGATCATTTATATTTCGACTAGCTGGAATGTCTTCGCGGGAGTGTTTGTTTGAAAAAAATCGACTATACTGTTTGAATAATAGATTTCATTTTTTTATTTCTAACTGTTGATTGTTTAAAAATAAGATTAAAAATGAGAGAAGCGTGCAGACCCCCTTGTTTAAATAGTTTTAGTGGAATACTTTAATATTTGCTTAAGTTGAATAATTCTAATGGTTGAATTTTTCAAGAAAAATTCTTATTTCTAGCGTATTGAAAGTCTATCTAATGTCAACAGTTGCTGGGAGGATCTTTTGCTGAACAACTCAATAATTGTTTTTTGTGTGATTTTCGGGCATTTCTGAAGTCAAAAAGTTTTTCTCGTTTAATGTATGACTAAAAGGGAGGTTGTTTTTTTTAAAAGCAAGATACCTATAAGTTTCATTTATAGAACAATCACACACTTGATAATTAATTAGCTTTAGCTAGATATTCCCCTTTTGTTATTTTAAATAATTCAGTGTGTGTTTTTCGTAAAATAATCGGCTATATGCTGAAACGAAGAAATATTAGGCGAAATAATATTATTGTGAGAGCTTTTTCTATGTAGATCTGCATTTTCAAACCCCGGCACAAAGTAGGAAGAGGGGGGTTAAGTTTACCTGTGCATCTTTTTCTGTCTGTGGGGTTATAGTACTTGATTTTTCAAATTTGATTTTAACCGTTGATGCCTCTCGTACCTCCAATTTCTAGCTTCATCGGATAAAGGGGAAACGAAGGAACCAAGTTTGATTATTTTTTTTTTTGTTTGAATGGCGTTTTGATCGAAAATGTTCTTAACCAGTTTTGACTAGCTCATGTTTCGCCCGCCATATAGGTTCTGCAAAGCAGTTCCATATGTGTCTTTTTGTTGATGTTTGAAAGGTTACCATGTGTGATGTCATTGTCTGTTCCATGTGTGTGTTATGTTAAATGTTCTACATAATCAGAAATCGGTTTCCAGAAAATAGATGAAAGCTTTGTATTAATTAATGATAACACACTTCTAGGTTTATAGTTCTTTTTTTCATTTTCCGTGTTTTCCCAGACCTAGAAAACAATCTGCAAACAAGCAAAAAAAAAAAATGTATTTCAGTTTTATATGAGGCAGTGAGAAAGGGATGTAAGTGGACATTTTCAAGTTTTGAGTAAAATGCATTTACAGATAAAGTCCTAGGTAGACTTTCATTGAAAAGTTTTCCCAAATCGTGCCTTATAACAACCTACCAGGACTACTAAATTGTCCTCGTACATTGTCCACAAGACATAGGAGAGGTTCACCTACCATTTGTACTGGTTACTTCCAAATTTTTAATTTTTCCACTTACACTCCTTTGTTTTTCACTGCATCATATGTGTTTCGACTTGGCCATCAAGATTCACCTTAATATAAATTATGCTCATGTAAAAAGGTTGGGCATCACTGTTCTTAGCTGCAATTTATTATAGTCGTTTTTTTTTCGTTTTTAACGTTATTTTGATGTCACTTTTTGTTGTTACTACCCGTTGTTATGTATCCTGTGGATTCCTTTACATTGCGTGTTAAAAAAGTTGTATCTTCATGTGTGACTTAGAACAGCAGCTGAAAAACAAGAAAACTTAGAAATATTGTTTCACAATTGTTATTGTTTTAGTTTTATGAATTCTTTGACAGCTTGAACACATTTTTTTACCCTAATGCTTAAAAAATTCATTATTTTCTTTTATACAAATGAAGTGAAATGACCTAGTGCTTTTTGAGACTTGGCGACCGCACATCACACGTAAAAGAAAAATGATATAAATCGTTTTTTTATTCTCCAGTTTTACAGCAAAAATAACAATCGGACAACCACCGATCACCAAAAAAAAAAAAAAAAAACACCTCCAACGTCGTTCGCTTTATTATGCAAATGTGTTTCCCTGCTGTGTTTTAGTGATGAGGGCTTGCTAACTCTTTTTTCTTTATGGCCGTTCTTGAGAGTCATTCTTTTTAGCTCTCTTCGTGCATGCCCAGGCTCTTGATTGATTGGATATATTAGCGGGTGCGGATTACAAAATCAGCTTTTTTTTTTCTTCGCCTCTTCTTCCACCGCATCCTACTTTAGAAGAAGAAACTGGAATGGTCCTCCATGGGGGAGAGAAGAAAATTAGGGACAGCAGCTCTCTCCTGGAATATTTTATTCTTCTTTTCCGTCGTCGTAGAACGCTCCTCTCACGATGGAGGCAAATTTAATCTGTATAGTTACACGGGCAATATATATATATATATATATATAGATATATCTTTTTTATTTTTAGATTTTTTTTTGCGTCTCAAGTCAGAGGATTGTTCAGCTGATGAAGCAAAATTTATGTAAATTGGTTATTGAGTGGGAAAGTTTTGGGCCGAGTTGGGGAAACAGGCGTTAACAGACGGTTAGAATTGCTTAATTCTTAAATGATATATTTCAGCAAATAATGTATTTCTTAAGATTTTTATTGATTTATTTTTGTGAATAAAGAAATAGGCTTGTCCAAATGAATTATGCTTTGTAGTGGAATTTAGCGAGTGAACTTTTAAAAACAATTAAGTTTCATTCTTTCACGCCAAATTAACCGATTTTTATGCATAACATAGCATCTTACATAACGTTTCAATCATTTAGGTTAAGGCTCATTCTCATGTCTCTCTCATTCATCAAGTAGTACGGATTATTTCCGACGCTGTTGAATTTCGTTTATCTAATTAAATATGTTTCGTCAGCTAGTCATATTTTTTTTATTGATTCTTTATTCATTAGTGTACAATAAAGTATTAATGGTTGCTAAATCAGATTAAAAAAATATATATATTCATATTCGTAATAAACTTTACCAAGACACACCAGCCATATTAGATTCCATATAAGGCTGCTGGAAAAATTAAAACCGTTATAACTCGCTAACAGGTGAATGTGCTTTGAACAGTCAAATCTTGTAACTCGTGCATCAAATTTTTATTTGAGTATTGTAACACAATACTTGAACAACGCAAAAATGTTAAACATTATCATCGGCAGGCTGCATTGTATATTAAAAAAGAAAAAAAAAAACTTGTGCATCAAAATTTTATTTGAGTTTTGTTACACGATATTTGAAAGTTGCGAAAATGTTTAACATTCGCATCAGCAGGCTGCATTATATATTAAAAATGAGAGAGAGAGAGAGAGAGAAAAAAAAAACAGACAAAACTTTTGCGTCTTAGTGTAAATAAATGTTGTACCACAAAGTTCAGAAAAAACATATTGAGCATTAATATTGTATTAGTTTCTGGTTCAATGAAATAATGGAGTTTTAAAAATAAGTTGTCAAAATCCGAAGATTTCACCCTGTTTAGTCATTTTGTTTGCTTGGCATCGATTAAAAAGTACTGATACACATTTTCGTAGCTTTTTAATCATGGCTAAATAGTAAAAAAAATAAATGATAGGCATTTGTGTTTTCCTTTCGCACTAAGGTCTGTTGGCCTTAATTTTGAAAAATTGAATTGAGAGCATTTAGCTATTTTCCTCCTGCATTTTATATGCATGTTACTACGGAAGTTCGAAATTGGAGAAGGTCGACTTTCACCGGAATATTTCCGCTGATTTACCGGCTGGAAATTTATGGCCTTTTGCCGATGTCTTTTTTAAGTGAATATTGATATTCAGCGGTTAATGTCGACATTTCCCAAAATTCGAACGTACCCTGTAAAGTATACAAGATGAAACACCTTGCTTAAGTATTGGAAATTTTTCTGCAAAAATCTTGACTAAAACATATCGCCTATTGCATTTAAAATGACTAATAATTCATATTTTTACATAAAACGCTATTTTTTATATAGAAATAATTCCTTTAGTTAATGAAATGAAACACGATAACACACACACACACATAATTTCAAGCTGAAAATAAGGTCAACTGACGTTAGAAAATGTTGGTTGCGAGAAAATATTATTTTTCTTTTCTGGTTGAACTTTTATTATTCTGTCTTTTCATTCATTTATTTGTTTGAAAAATGTTGGTGCGTCATTAAGCATTATTTAAGCGTTAATCGCATGGACTTGATAACTTAGCAGATTCATCAAAATAACGTAATTTGTTTCCAAAAATAAATTTCATCTTATAAGTCGGGAACATATTTAATAACGAAACGCTAAACGATGAGCCAAATTGAAAAAACTAGTAACTCCATAAGTGATACATTTGCAAATGTTTCATGCAATTACAACCACATCTCCATCGTGATATTAGCATCTCTGTCAGTAAAGAAAAATAAAATTTTTGCGCGAAGGAATCGGATCGCTCCGAATTCGCTGGTGTTGGTTTTTCTGGCATCAAATCGAGGCGCACCAAGAAAACCGTTTTACAGTGATGCTTCCGCATTTAGCCAATGTGTTTAATAACTTGCCGGAAAAAAAACTATTCTTGTTGCTGAACGGTTTTGAAACCAAGTTTTGTTGTTTGCTTTACTCTGTTGTATGTTTGTTGTATTATATATGTTCATGAGTTTTTTTCAAAAAAAAAAAAAGGAAGGTTGTGAGAGGTCTTTAGATGCAGATGTATAAAATGATTTTCGTCAACTTGGAGTTATATCTTCTAGTAGGAGGCAATTTGACACCATAATTCCACTGACAGTTAGATGATATTAGAAATATTTAGCAAAATTCCCTTAGAGCTATTATTGTCGATTAAAACTGTAAACTGTTCTTCCTTTATCGGTTCGCAATAATCAATGAAACTTAAATATTTAGATTCAGCTTCTCCTCACTCCACGGCTCTTTTATCGTATCTTTTCTCTTTTTTACATTTTTTGTTATCGCAATTTCTGACACCAATAAAAACAGCAAGTGTCTTTACATTTGAAAGAGGCATTCTCTGTCTTTTCCATACTTCAGTATAAGAAAGCAAGGAAGATTCATGAAAAAAACTTTAAATATTCATAATAATACAGACATGTGATTTTTCAGTATTTTTAATGAATTCAGTATTTTTTTGAGAGAGCAAACTACTGTACTTAGAAAAAAACGAAGGGATATTGTACGTTAAATTCAACATGTTCCATTTAATTTAATATATCCAATTAAAACAATCTGCTAAATCGATGCAAAAATACATGGTGGAGCTTTCAGTTGCAGTAAAATATACTAACAGTGTTGTGTTAGTTCACACAGCCATGCAAGTTAGTCGGGGGGCTACGGGGAAAGAAACTGCAAATTGTGATAAAATTATGAAACTCTGCATGCTTGTAGACATTGTATAAACAAAACTTTTAGGAAGGGGGGGCATTCGAAAATCCCCCCCAAAACCCCCCCCCTGGCGGCCATTTTTGGTCCAAAACCAAAAACGGCGGTTCCTTTTAAATTTTCGTTATTATATTTTTTTTCATCATTGGTTGTGTCATTCCATGGATGTTTATTACATTTTTTACTACTTAAAAAAACTCCGAAAAATGACTAATTTCAGTAAAAACTTCACAAAAAGTTGTTTTTAAAAAAAATCGATATTTTTAAATTGCGAGTTCCCTGAAGTGAATTTTTCCCCCCATAACAGAATTACAGGTTTCTGAATTTTTAAGATACAATACATTAGTGTTATATCAAAGTAGGGTTCCAATTATCCGAACTCTAATTGCCCGAACTGTCTAATTATCCGGTCATGATGCCCATAGTTTTAAATGACTGAGAACGCATAATTGAAACTATTTGCGAAGGATATAATATAATAAGGACTTGAAGAAAAAAAGGTAGAAATTAATTTCAAGACAACATAATTCTAATAGAAAGAAATTTAAAGTTGCATTTTAAATTTCTGTTCATTATTATTATTACCATTGTTGCTGCTCATGGAGCGTCCACGGCGGCGATTCTCAACCAAAGGTCTGGCGGACCGGCACCAGTCCGCAGATAAATGTCACCAGTCATCAGAGATGTTTTTATCGTCTACGTTAAAAAAAATTTCCGCAAAAGGAGAAAAAAAAATCTGTGAAATTTTTAACATGAACTCGCTGATAGATTTTGGTGATTTTCTGATTTTTCACAAATGATTGGTTTCTACCCTACTTTTCGCTAGCATTTAAATTTCCTCCCCCCCCCCCTAAATATATCAAAAGGTAAGGCTGGAGCTGAAAAACAGGGAGCACGAAATTTTAAATATCGGCAAAAATATGATGACGCCGTTTGTTGACTTACGATTAGTTATTACAATTATTACTTGTTTTTCTTTTTATGATAATTTTTTAACCAAATAAAGTTGTATTTAATTATTTATTCATTACTATTATTTTGTTAATAAGAAAAGAAACCACACATGCCGGATTTTTTTTTTTTTTTTGAAGTTCTCAGCGGTCACCAATTTTTTTTGGAAAACAATACAAAATAAATAAATACCTAAATAAACTATTTCAAGAAACAAAAGGAAACAGAAGCACAGACAGATCTAAAATGCATAATTCGCAACTTTAAACGGCCCGCAACTCGAAGGGCTCTTTTAAATTTTATAACTTAATTACGATTATTATTTTTTTAAATGTAAAAACTCGACGGATAGAGAAATCTTTTTCAAAATCTTTTGCCAGTCCGCGAGTTAAACAATGTGGAGAAACCCCAGCCTAGGGCATTGACATTGACACTTGGTTTCAAGTTGGCGAAATGATGGAAATAACATTGATTTATATTAGCTGTAAACCTATCATGGCAGCATCGTAATGCTGTGGTCAGGATCTAAGTAGCCTTCCGGATGCTGCCAGATTAGGTTTGTCTCAACTATAGTACGGCATCCCGATTGAAAGTATTTCGTTAAACTGGTATGGAAAAACATAATAAGCAGGAGAAACACTAAATAGGGGTCTTTTTTTTTAAATATACAGTAAATCCCGAGTACATATTGGACACAAGTTTGGAATACTGTAATTCATAAAAAATGTGATTTACACTGTAATGTGGTTCTTTACTTTGCTATAACATGAGCGTGGTAAATGATTCCACGAAAATTTTGGTAGAGTATTCGCAACTCCAATAAACTATAGGGGTCGCGGCAGCCACTGTCTAATGGCGGATGAAAAAGGTAAAAGAAACAAATGCCGTAACTTATAACTTGCTTTGACGCTTAGTGAATGACAGTAATTTTTCATCCTGTTTGTGGAAAGCTTTCTTTTCTTTTCTTTTCTTCTGAAATTACATTACACCACAAACTGTCTGAAGCCTGTAATTTACCCCAAAGAAAACACGTGGAGTGGAATGTTTAACCTTTTTCTTTAGTATTGTTAACTACCGCAAGGTAGCGTATTCGAGCTCTGGAGTTGCGAATGAACAGAAAAAAAAAAAAAAAAATTCGAACCACGCTTCTAAACTTTAATTTCAGAAGCAGTAAAATCATGAAATATTTACTCTGCTTTAAGCGCCACCTATTTGGCAATATTTTAACTATGTAGTAGCACATATAGTTTATTTAGTCAAGAAAAAAATACCGCCGAAAATTTAAGCTTTTGATATCATAGGCAATTTTTAAAAATTGATTCACATTGTCGTTAATACTTTGCCATAAGTTCAAAATTTTATTTTTTGAAATTATAAAATGGTAAAGTTCTTGTTATTAACATTAAAAATATTAATTGAGAACTTATAATGTTCGGTGCAGTATTTATTAATTTAACATTAAGCTTATTTGTAATTTAAATATTTTGTGCAATTAGTTACGTACATGCGGGGCAAAGTGAAATAGTTTTTTTGGTTTACTCATTCAATCATTTACTAAATCACTTGCGTATTTATTTACTAATTAATTCATTAGATTCCTTCATTTTGTGATTTACTTGTTAATTACTTGATTTATTTTCTTTTTCATTCACTCTTTTATTTTTCTTTATATATAAATGTATTTATTTCTTTAATTATTCGTTTATTGTTTCGTTACCTCTTCATTTATTCATTCAATATTTTATTTACTGATTCAATTGATCAAAGCTATCTTTTATAAATGAATAGAAAATATTTCATTTGAAAACACATTTTATATTTCACTTTGCCCCATGAAAAAAATAGTAAAAATTCAAATTCATTTCGTTTTCAAAGCTTTTCATTATTTGCAATACCGTAAATTTCAACCTTGTTGAATTTCTCTTCTATGAAAATCAACCTCACCCTCCATCGATTTCAATAAATGGAACTCTTTGAACGGGAAATAAGTCTGGTCTATAACATTCCTGCTCAGTGAGTTAAATTATAGTATTCTTACTGATGAAAACAACTCGAGAGAAGAAGAAAACGAGTTAAGATGGGATGATGAAGATGCAAATGATGAATGCTAATTTTTTAAAATAAGTGCAATGGAGATGCATTGTGACGCCATTGTCTATGATGGTTCTTTCATCGTTCACATAAAACGACCAAGGACAGAAAATTTTTCGGTGGAGTATCTGCATTCTTTTCAGGATACAACAAGTAAGACATATAAGAGGAATAAGAGAAAGATATCATTTTAGAGAAAATGGTTTGTTTTCTATGAACTGGTTCAGTTTCTACGAAACGCAGACAAGACAGAATTGTTTTCCATGATTGCACTAGCTATATGATCTTATGTTTGCTCTTAATGATGTGACGGTGATTTTCCTCGAATAAGACATCTTTAGTGCCATAAAATCACGAGGAAGCTAATTCCTGGATCTTCGTTCATGTTTTGCATGCTGCAATAAGAGGACACATGAGCATATTCGTTGGAACTGTTGACAACGATGCTTCCATCATCTGTACAAAAAAGGGGATAAAGAAGATTTTGGAGCTGGAAAACACTTTAGACTTATACTAGTCCAAGACTTAACGTACAAATTCGGTCAGCAAAAATCAGTTGCTCTAAGAGAATTCCACTCATTCTCAGCGGAACTCTCATGGTTACCTCTTTTCTTGCAGGTAGAAAAAAAGTGACGATGCAGAAATGATGAAAAGACTATCCTAATGTTATTGGTGTATTTTCATATATATATATATATATCCTAACCTAAAAAAAGGCACACCTAATTAAAAATTTTAAATATCTTAGCGATTCATTAATCTTTGCTACTACTCGTCTGCATGCAACTTGCCGTCCATAAATGAAGCTGGATACTGTTTTTCCACCAGCGAACAATGATCAATGAATAACTTACCACCCACAGCTGAAGCCCTAAGGCAAGTTATTTAGTGCTTATTAAGATGGACATCAGTGGGGCAGTATGTCAAAAAGTTAGCCTTAACTTTAATTTATGATTGGGGTTTTACAGTAACTGATGAAAAGCACGTTTTTATTTGTTTGAGTTTGCCCGAAATTTTAAGTTCTTGCTGAAAGCGAATTTACGTGATGCAAGTGTACAAAAAAAAAAAAAAAAAATGCTCTCAAATAACTTGTGGGTGCTTCAAAAATGGACTTATCTAAACACCTATGTGTAAATACTGCAATGGAAAATGTTATGTACTTGTGTAAATTACTTGTAAATTCAAATGTTTTAAATTGCCTTCTATATAATCGTTGTATGCATCACTTAATCATATTTGTATTGCAATTTAGTTGTAGTTTTTGTAACAGTGAATTATATTTGAATAAAAAACAATTTTATTAATAGTAAAAATATTGCTAGCTTTATTAACATAGCACTAAACTTCTTATTGTAGTAATTAAATATTTCTTCTTCTTACATCGTTTAAAACATAGAACAAACGCCTCAAATCGTCTAATGAGAAAAAACTTGAACCTTTTTTTTTTAAAGCGTTTAATAATAATGAAGATTGGATTTCTGTAAAAACAACTTCCGTGCACCCTCCCCTTTGTTTCAAGTGCACATATGACTGATAAAACTGCAGAATGTGAGTGAAACTTCCAAAAAATTGCCTACTTCATTTCCAAGTGTTTGAAGTTTTTTTTTTTTTTTTTTTTTTTCACCGATAATAAAAATTGATTTCGTTTTATCTAATCAAAGTGCTGTATTTATTCTTAAACAACCATTCAAATGTTTGTTTCAAGTTTTGAAAAATTACTAGCTTTGTTTATGGTTTTTAATTTCTAGTTTTATTCTTAGTTTTGTAATCAATTTTTAACAGTAAACTTTAAAACATAGGTTCGGATTTTCTGATGTTTTGGATTTCTTGGGTTCGGATTATTGGGTTCTACTGTAAATGAATTGATTTTCCTTAACACAGTGCTTTAAAATGCATAAAAAACATTTCTCAAACGACCCCTCAAAAAATTAAAGACTTTGATTAGTTAAAGTTTTGTTTAAAAAAATCAAGTTTTTAAAATTAATATTAAAATTAGGAGGTTTAGAGATATTTTGATGACTTTTTACGCTTTAGTAATTATAATAGAACTCCCAAAAGAAGATACAGTGGGTATTTTTCGAAAAAAAAAGAAAAAAAGAAAAAGAAAAAAGAAAAGTAGTTTTGGATTTTTGATCAAAAATGGCTGCCAGGGGGGGGGGGGGTTGGGGGGGATTTTGAATTGCCTCCCTTTCTAAAAATATTTGTTAGTACATTGTCTATATGCATGCCAAGTTTCATGATTTTATCACAAAATGCAGTTTCCGACTATATTTTCTACCATAGCCCCTCTACTAAGTTCAGTATTTTTCATCCTGTTTTAGTTGCATGTCTGATAATAATAACGATATTAATAATAATGTCAATGAAAACAATAATAATAATATTAATAATATTAATAATAATGATGATGATGATATCAATAATAATATTAATTACAATACTAATATTATTACTAATGATAAAAACATGTAATAATATAGTAACACAAACAATAATAATGATATTAGTAATAAAAACAATAATAATGATGATAGAAAAATAATAATATGAATAATAAAGCAATAATAATATAATACTAATAATGAAATAGCAAAAATCATAATAATAAATTTTCTTAAAAAATGTTTAGCACACGAACAAGGCAATTATGGAGTGTCCACATGGTTTTTTGTTTACTTAAAAAAGATACACATTAAACTGAAGACTATCAATTGTCCGACATATTGATTTATTTTCGTTTTTTGTAAAGATTATACGGTCTGTGATTGTAATTGAGAAACAGATGCTACTTTTGTTTTTATAAATACGTCTCAGCAGAAATAATTAAAGCAAAATCAACGTCCTAACTTAATTAGTGTTAAGGTTAACATCCCAACAACAGGAACTCACCTAAGCGCTCTCCAGCGAACCGAATTCGGCCTCGAGAATTGCAAAAACCTGGATGGCAACACTTCTTACAAGTCTGAATGAATATCTTCTCTTATGTGGGATTCACTCTTATTTAATGATCCGAGACTCGCTCTAATGAGTCGTTCACATTTATTCCCAGTTACGCGCTCTAGAAATGGCTTTTTCCCTCCTCCGCCGTTTTTATGCTCCCTTCTCTTTCAATTGCTCAGCTTCGGTCTTGGGTTTTCGAGAGTAATCCTTTCTTTTTTTGCTTACCTCCTTTTTCAGTGGATTTTATTCTCCTTAAAAATCTTTTTCTTCGGAAAAGAAAAAGACTTACTCTGCGTTTTTTTTTTTTTTTTTCAGAGTGAAATGTTGGTGGGAGGGGGTATGCAGTAATGGCTGCTTTAGATTATCCTAAGAAAGTGGAGTGAATGTTTCGTTTTCTTTTCCGGCATATTTCATATTAGGCAGAACTGAATTTGCATAACTCGGATTCCAGAGATCTTATTTGGGAAGTTTTTAATTCCGATTCATACTTGAATAGTTCTCTTTCTCTCGCGTTAATAAATTTAAGTTATTAATGAGAATCCATTGCATGTTATACGTTTGCCGGAGGTTGTAAGATTCTAAAAAATCCTTTGTTTTTCAGAAAGAAGCATTGTGCTCTTGATGTTCAAATGAAATATTTACAAGATTATCTTAGTCCTAAATTTTGCTGTAAAAATCCAAAATAACTGCAAAACTTGTAGCTAATCCGAAACTCCAGCTAAGGAGTAGATGCCTGTGCCTTGATAGCTTAGCGTTTATATTCACTTTTCTAGTAGAGCTGCACCATGTTTCCGAGTCCGTAGCCAGTGCGCTAAATACATACAGCTACCAGTGTGCAGGTACTCTCAGCTTTTTTGAGAGATTTACTGCTGCTAGTTCTAGTTATTCCTTACTGATAATTCATAGAAAGAGTGAAACTGCAGTCTTTGGTAGCCATAACGAGCTGTTCGTTGCTTACTTGTATAAAATATGTTGTACTTTTTTTTATTATAATAAAAAATTTGAAATTTTTTCTCATTTTTCTAATGTTTTCTTTTGTTTTCCTAGGTAAGTGAAATATCAATGCCAGTGTTTGTAAGTATTATTTGATGTCGCAACACATTTCACAGCCCTGTGTAAGTCTTTTTCAAGTTAAAATTACTGCGCAACTTAGATACCTCATTATTATGTTTTGCCCTTTATCGTATTTCCTAGGTACCAAGTAAAATTGCAAACTACAGCTGTTTTCTTTATTATATAGAATGAGTGATTAATAGAAATTCTCGTCACACCACTTTCTTCAAAATCAAGAAACCTATTATTATTTTATGGTAGGGACGCATTAGTTAATCGTCGGTAATTGATGATCGGAAACTTTGCCTTTTTTTGTAATCGGTCAGTTTGTACCAGTTAATCACTGAAAAACAAATTTTTTTTTTCATTAAAATTACTTTCGGTATGCATAGAACAAGATCCTATGCAGAATGAGTTTATCAACAATAAATAAATGGAATTTATGCAACATAACCTGTAATACAAAAAAAAAAAAAAAAAAAAAAACCTAATAATAATTAGAAAATAGCTCAAATTAAAGTTAACTCATTATTTTTTTAAAGATTCATTGAATTAAGCAAACAAAAGTAGTTATGAGACGAATTTTTAGATGCAAATATCTGTCGTCCCCCCTCCCTCTATGCATATGAGGGAATACGATTCAAACAAAAAAAAAAAAAAAAAAAAGATTTCTTTTTCGATTATATTCAGTTTTCTAAAGATATGTAACAAATAATTTCATGAAATTTTTTCACTTTATTGCAATTTTCGCGCTTTGATTCAACAAAGTGATCTCTTGTGGCAATTCTGTCAAAGTTCCAGGAAGCTCTAGAATTCATCGGAACCCAGGTTTAAGTTTGTACATTCTTGATAGAGGTTTTTTAGTCTTCTATATACACACCTTGTAGATGAAGATATAATTTGCATTTAATTTTAAGCACTGAATTCTTAATTTACACATTGCTTATTTTTCAGCATCACAATTTTTGCAGAATGTACTAACTTAAATTATCTGCATAAAAATCCAAAACTTGTACTCTTATAGCAGTTGCGATCTTAGCACGGGTGTTTTCCTGACCGGTAATTTATGTTTTAAACCCCGTCTCTTGAAGCACACACAAATGAAATGTAAACAAACAAACTTTTAACGTTGCATGCAAATATGAAATTCATACAATTTTCAGAAACACTAACATTTTTTTTTCTGTGTTGTTTAACAAAACTTTAAGTTATTTATTAACCATTAAAAGACAAATTTTAACTATAAACGCATTGTGTGATGAACTTACTTTTAAACATAAACGTATGACGTTGACAGGTTAAATATAATTTAAAATATATATGGAAGGAAAACTTCAGAGTTGAAGTACTTGTATTTTTCATAAACTCTTAAATCCATATCGGATGCTACCTCCCAGAAGTGTGTCACTCGGGACATTACGTCTCCTAGCCCCCCCCCCCCCCCGGAGTAGTGACGCCACTGCTTACAGTGTTTGAAGACTTTGCGAAGAAAAAAATATTATTAAGGAAATAAATTTATCTTTTATCGCATTGAAGGCGAAATTCTGATTCTTAACATTTGTAGTTTTAAGTATATGGGAGACTAAACTCCGCCCATTTGTATGTGTCCGTTTCGCCACGCCTCTATATTCGATGTCGAAACATAATTACCTATTCTGGCGAGCAAACAAATCTTCACAATAAGAAATATAAAATGTTTTGGCGCAAGCGCAAACATATGCTCCATGTCATGTGCGGATGCTCTTTCTATAACGACTGAAAAGGTTTGCTCTAATGAGTCGTACATAATTACCGCCCAATAAACGACCCCTTTTTCTTTTTGAATTTTTTCACAATTTAAGTTCGTCTCTCATTTTTCTTTCTCATCCTTATTTCCTCGTCTCGAAATTTACTTACATTTTGCTCTCCCTTTTTAACTTACTTTCTGCCCGTAATTTTCATTTTAATAATTTTTATGATATGGATAATGGCTTTCTCGGATATTTCGTGCACTAGTTTAATGGAGATTTTTTTTTTTTGCTTTTGTACTGAATGTGTTTTAAGGATGCAAACTAAATTAGATGCCACTAAAGTCCATTTTATTTTGTTTTTCACTGTGCTTTATTTTAATATTGAAGTAATAAATTTGGAGTTAGTTTAATGATATGTATTATGTAGCGCTAAAAAGGAGAAAATGCATGTAACGCTGCTGTTTGGTAATAGCTTAAAATAAAATAAACCAGTATAAAAAAATTGTTAGTATTTTCAATCGTTAACTTAGGGTAATACTTTTAAGAAAGCGTCACGCTGTTTTTGTTACTTTTTTTTGAGCAATAACAATTGCTTATTGTTTTGACTTAAACGTAGTTTCTGTTCCTTTGATTTTCTTTTTCTATGCTTATAATGCAAACCCCTCTGGTTCATTGGCCCTCCCGAGCATGTCTCTCCTCCTGAGCGGTGACGTTTATGTCCCCCTAGAATCCACTTTATTTATACCCGACCCTATCGACTTAATACAATATTCTTTAGACAAAAACAGCATCCAGCACACAAAATCCAGCATCCCCTGGTATTAGTTTTAATTTTGAATTCAAATTATGTTTTTTGCAACTATAATTGCGATGGATGCCATTTGTAGAAACAAGAATCTCAGCGAGTAGGATCCTATCACAATTCGTGATTGTGAAAAACATAAGATGAATTCTTTGTGCCCAAATTCAAATTAATGCTAGGGGGTGGAGTCTTATTATTTTTTTACTGATATACGCTAGCCTTTTCAATGTCATTAACTTTAATTTCTAGTTTATGGCGATTGTCATCAGTTGGAATAGAGTAAAAAGTAATCCATCCCCTGTAAAGGAAATCTGTTTGAATGTTTGAAACTCCTTTTAAAAATATTTTAAGATTAGAAAACGTTTCTAACTTACAAATCAGAACAGTAGAAACAATAAAAGAAGAGAAACAATAAATTATATACTTGGTGGACTTAGGTGAAAGTTAAGAAAAAATATCTAAAATTCAGTAACTCTCGTTTATGTACAATTTTTTCTTCAGATGAATTCTATTTTAGTATAGTTCTCTACCTATACATAAAATATGAAAGTCATCTTTAGCTGTATTTAGAGACTTCTTGTTAATTGCCCCCCCCCCCATGTGAACTTTATTTCTTTTCAGCTAAATTGTATTTCATTGCAAATTTGTTTCGGAAACTATTGGGTGGTGGTATATTTTTATAGAAATTGATTTAAGGGATACTTAATAAAAAGCTAGATTTTAATTAATTAATTAATTATTTCAATAATACTTTTCTTCACAAGTGATGTTTATGGGGAAAAAACACACACATTGCTAACAAAAAAAGTGTTTTAATTGGAAATATTGAATCCCTAAAACACTTTTTTGAATGATTTTTGAGAGTTTTTGCTTAAAAGGAACATGATTTTTTAAAATTTTGATCTCGCACACGTTTGTTTTGCAGAAGCCTTCGAAACGTTGTGGGAATAATCATCATAAAAAAAAAGCTGTTTAGCTAAAAAATATACTCTGTTTCGCAACAGTTTTTCAAATCTATTTAACACGGAATATTTGTGTATGTGTGCATCCTCTACAAATCTATAATTTGCATCGGATCTCGACCAAGTTTGGTAGGAAGATACTTGGGTACCCGAGAAGGAACGTAAGGGTGTTTTTAAACTTCAAAAAAGAACCGAACCATTCGAATTTTAATTTTAGGACCCGAAAATAGCGTTTTTCTTTAATATGAAAGCGAAGAAATGCTCTCAAAAATTCGAATAAAATATCCAAAGAAACCGACGATTTTTCTGCATCAAATAAAATATTTTCCAACGTTCCAAGGTAATTAGGAAGTGAATCATAACTGTTTTTAACTAATTTCATGATGAAATGTAGGTAAGCCTTCAATTACAAATTCATTGGTGATCATGGTCACTGTATGACAATGCTTTTACTAAAATTCATCCTACTGTGAAGAAAATAATTGAGAAGAAAGATCTGTTGCCATTTTTTTCTTGACTATGAGCAACTAGCAAATAAAATTCTGGTTTTTGTTTTGAGGCTTTTCCTGTAATCAGGCGATTTAAAATTTTCCCTTTTTTGGTTATTTTCTCGCGCTTTGTCAGGAAATTTTACAGATTTAAAAAAAAAAAGTCTGATTATTGAACACTTGTCAGTTGATGTATTTTTTATTTTCGAGGTAGGCCGTGCAAAGCCAGGCGACGCAGCTAGTTCTAAATAAAAAGTTCCAGGTTCATCGAAGTCAGCCATATTTGTATTGATACCGGCGAATGTGATTTTATTACTTTTACGACATCTATTTTAAGGCGAATCCATACACCTCTAAGGGAACGTGTGCGACACAGGCAGCGTGGCAATTGCCAATTCTTGCCATATCGCTTTTGGCTGCCCTGAAATGATACCAATGAGCAATAAATTCCGCTTCCCTCGTTTATGTTGCCCGTTTCTGAGCATCCACAACTTCTCAGAATAAACGTTATTCCATTACCTCTCGGTAGTCGGCGTTTCTTGCCCGTACTTATATACGGACAATCCTTATTGGGCCGCTCTACTATAAATTTCGGGGTTATGGAGGTGCTTAAGGCCCGGCTTTAGGGGGTCGCGGAAATGATGGCCACTTCTTGGCATAATCCGGGCATTGTCGTAAATCGTTGGCATTAAAACGCTGTGATGGCGGAGTTATGCTTTGTTTGTTAAATTCTGATCATGATATCGCCTTCGAACTGGGAGAGGAAATTTGAATTTTGATGTGTTTGCCTCGTACGATTTTAGATCTCCATTAGGTTTTCTTACGGGTTGTTTGTTTAAAGCTTAAACTTTATGCCCCGAGGCGATGTTTGGTTTGATTTTGAGTTTCCGGAAATAATATGGAAGGGTCCAATGTAGTTGAAGCAGACTTTTACAAGCCAATTCAGCAAACTGAAGTGTGAAATAAAGCTTTTTAAGTTTTTTTTTTTTTTTTTTGTTTGTTTCTGCAGTGATGATTTGTTAGCTATTTGGTACTATACTATTGATCATATGAAAATGGTTTATGAACATCTGTGTAGGTTTTCAACCTTTTATGTGATTGAATTTTTTATCAGAAAGTTGCTTACATTGAAAATAAAGAGTTTCGGAACATAAACTTTTTCATCTCTCTCTCTGTGTTTTATATGCTTTATTTACATTCATTCAACAACAAAACTTTGCATTTATTTCTATCAATTAAAAACGAATTCAAATATGATTTTAAATTACAATAAAAAGTAGAAATGAGTGTTCGATCTGTTAGATTTTCTTTTTCTAGCATTTTTACAATCGTTTTAAATATAGTTGTTTTTCGATACAAATTCAAATGAACAAATTCTCTATCCTTTATCTTTTTTTTATAAACGCAAAAACTGTTATCTTAAGTATTTTTACTCTCCTAACTAACTACTAAATATGATATTTTCACGTGTGATACAAAACTGCTATCTTTGTGAAATAATTTTAAATTTCATTTTCTTAGTTCGCTTTTTACATATGCGTTTTAACTGAATAGTTTCACAATATTTCACAATTTTACTCGTTGTTACTTGGTTTTTGAGTTAAAAAAATGCATCTTTGTAATTAATTGCCATTATTTATTCTCCTGAAAATTTTGATACGAAAATTACATAATTGCTTTATTTTATCAAACATTAATTTTTACGGGAAAAAACCCACTAATTTAAACCAATTCGTAATGCTTTCTTATAAATGTTTTCCCATTTTTTTTCTTCTGCATATAAAAAGTAAAAAAAAAATCAACAAAGCGCGTGGCAAGCCGTGCGTGAACAGTGCGGCGAAAAGGGGAAAAATGAGTAAAATAAACATGACTTTTGTGGTATTTATTCCCACATCAGACTAAAAAATTTGCATAATGTCCCCACAAACCAATACGTGTGACGCTCCTTTTCTTCATTTTTGCGTGAATTAAATGAAATATTTATGCCTCGGAATTTTTAAGTCATGTTTTTTCAGAAAAAAAGGAGCGCTCCCTTTTCAATAGAAAATTTGTTGTTCTTTCCCACTTTGGGATGCCATTTAATAAAAGGAACAAATTTCATTCACGAATTCGTCAGAAGGCGGAGAGAAGAATAATGAATGGGCTCGTAGAAATGATTGTATGTTTTGGAAATACATTTAAAGTTTCACTTCGGTAAACTTATCGTTCTCAAGTTGATAATCCGTAAGTAAGATCGGAATAAAATGTAAATCAGTTTTAAAAAAATGAATTCTTTTGAAATACATTCTAGAAATATGGGGTTGGTTGCCTTTAATAGGCATAAAGCTGTGAACTGATGCCTGGTTTTTGCGGGTTTTCAATGAAAAAATTAATAAATCAACATTGGATACTTGAAGACACACATTTTGATTAGGAAAGTTTCTATTAAAAAAAGAATAAAATAGACCATTAAAGTTCTATGTATTATCCAGAAAAATGAATTGTCAGTCAGTTTCGCTTATTAATTATTTTTCTATGAGTTTTTCACCAATACTAATGATTTTTCTCTTAAGTTTTATAATTTGTTTATTCAGAAATGAAAATTGCCTTACAGCTTAAATTATGTTTCAAAAAAGAAAAAAAAAAAAAATAAATAAATAAAAATGAATAAATAAATAAATAATCCGCTTAGTAAATTTCAACTTCCTTCACCTTTTTTGAACATGTTTAGGATGTGTGTCCTTAACTGTTTTATGAGGCTCTGAAGTCGGTGAAATATTTGGACATTTTCTGTCACGTAACATGTTCCAGATATACAGTTATTATTCAACTATTTCTGATCTACTTACTTCGAAAAAGAAATGATTTAATGCTTCACTATCGAGCGCAAGTTAAATCGAAGAAGACAAAATCGACAACAGCAAAAGGTAAATTATCAAAACGACTGCCAACACTACACAACGCGTTAGCTAATCGCCTCTCTCTCTCTTTTTTCTGGTTTATACTATTCTTCTTCCATGATGTCTATTGCATAGTAAAATCATTGATGCACCGATTTTAACTGTTTAATTACATTAAAATGAAGATTAAAACTTACATTGTTCTTTATTTTATTGTTACTTTGCTGTGAAACATTTTTTTATTTTCTGCAAAAAAGCATTTTTTAAATAATACTCTATGAAATTCAAAAAAAAAAAAAAAAAAAAATCGTAACAGGAGGTTTCTGAAGACTATTCTGCCGTGAGAAAAAAAAACAACACACTATCTGCAAATTTTCAATTTTTCTTTCTTTTTCGTTTTTTGCATTTTCAGTTTCAAGCTTGCTTATTTGGTTTCCGCTGAAAACTAAGCTGAAAAAAAAGTCCAATTCCAGCATTTACTTTTTGTTAGTATTTAATCCAAAACGCGTTTCTTCAACCATCTCAAAACCTCATTTCTGCAGATACTGCACTTTACCTTCACAGGGCAGTATTAGATTCTACAAAAAAACATGGATACGAAATTCAAATGTAGTGTTATTATGCAATTATGCAATATACTACAAAGAAAACACATGGTTAAAATCTGGTTAAAAAAAAAAAACTTGTTATACAAACGAAAATTAGCCTTCTCCCCCCCTCCTCGCACGTCTTTCTCTCTCGCTTGACCACTGTCTAAATAGATCAAGTACTAAGTTTAGTTCAGCACGGATTTCAATCCTCAAGTTCATAAATTTCATAAAAATGTACATACCAATCAGAATTGCGAACGCGTAAAATTTAAATAAAAGTTTTTTTTTTGAATTGATTTGTTTGCAACACAAATAACTCTTTATTTTCAGCGAGGTACTCGACTACTGTTTAATTAGTTTGGCATTGCTTAAACGATGAAAATTCTAGGCCCATTTTTTTAAATTATATTTTTCCAAATTTCAGTCTCTTTTGCTGACAAAAAAAAAAAAAACGACTAATAGCTGTTTTGTGTATCTGTACTTATGGACCTCTCCCGAGACATTGCCTATAACCCAGAAACTTGATAACTTATACTTCAAATTCGTGCGTTAAATCGGTTCCCGCTTACGAACTAAAAGTTTCAGCTAGTTTCAGACATGAGTAACTTCTGTTCCAACGAGCACCACTTGGGTGAAAGCCCAACATAGCTCAAACAAGTCACGATGGATGAGAGCACCATCTATTGATATTTAATGTTTTTCATCTAGACCAGGAACCTAACAACCTCTCATTCACTGCTCTCGGAGGTATTGATTTGTAATTGGAAATTAGAGGACTTTGAGACCAGGGCAGATTTAATGTAGATCAATTACCATTAGTAAACAGGGTGTCCCGATTTAACCTGCAAGACCTTTATTTTCGCAACCGTTAGTCCTCGATGTATATTTTTAGTGGCAAAAATGTTCAAAGTCAAATGCAGAGTTAAGATATTGAAAGTTTGAAGTAAAAATTAAAATTGGTTAAAAAATACAAAATTTAACTTTTTATACGGACCCCAGGTCCCCTAACTTATATTCAAGGAAATGATCTCCATTGAAAAATATTTCCAACACAAAAAGTTTGACATTAGTACGACTGATATTCACTGAGAAATGAAACGTAGCATTTTGTGACTTGCACCACTTTACACTAGCCGTCAATAACACCTTTTGGGGGAAAATATATGTGTGCATATAGTGTGTTTTTTCAAATTGATTGGGGTTTTGTAGTGTGTTTTTGTGTATCATGGCATAACATTTGCATTTATTTTAGAATAGCAATGAAAAATGTTAATACCTAATTTTTCTTGCTTTGACGACCTGTCATTCTTTTGAAAGGGCGATAAATTCCAATCTCATCTTCAGTATGGTCCCTTAAAACTTTGAACTGGAGTATCTCCTTGAGTTTTGGTCGCCCAAATGTTAAGTTTTTTGTGTCAGTAATATATTTTTAAGATGAATATTTCTCTAAATATTAGTTAGGGGACCTAGGGCCCGTATGAAAAGTTAAATTTTGTATCTTTTGACTCGTTTTTTATGTTTGCATCAAACTTTCAATATCTTAAATCTGCATCTGATTTTGAACATTTTTGTAATTGGAAGTATACATGTAGGACTAATGGTTGCCAAAATAAAGGTCTTGCAGGTTAAAATGGAACACCTTTGTACATACTGTTTTTTTAGCTCTGAAACGCGTGTACTAATAGATCATCAATGGGATGGAAATGCGAACATCCGATTTATAGGCGGAAACGGATGCATCTATTCTATTACAAGGCATGCCCGTTTGCCAAATTCGAAGCCGAGACACTCCTAAATACACGAAAAAACAGCGTCAAACCTCCCTTTCTGTTTTTATCTTTCCCTTGCAGGACTCATTCAGACAGAATCGTCTTAACTGGCTGCTTGCCAATTTTGCACGGTAAACGTGGTCGGATAGTGTATGCAGCTTTCGCAGCAAACTATATGTAAATAAGCAATGTTCACTTTTTACTTCAGTCACTGCTAAAGAAATTGTTTTTAATTCTGTCGCCCTTGTACAACTACTGTAGGAACTTAAGGTTTTTTTCGTTTTTCCTTTGACCTGAAAGGTTCGTCGCTTAAATCTGCATTAAAATGCATCCTACGAGTATGATAGAAACGCTTTTCTATAGTGAAAATTAATGAAACAAAAACATGGTGATGAATTGATAGAAATGCTCTTTCTTTGTTTTTCGTCGTTCATTTGAAGCAGCGTTTCATTATGCCTTTTGTATGAAATCGAATGCTACTTTTCGTTAGCATAATTTAAATGAATTATTTATGTAACTTTTTCTCCCTCTCTCAAAATATCGCTTTTACAGTATCTGGTGGAGGGAAAAAAAGTAACGTTTCTGAGAATGTAACTTCCCATTTTTATGCATTCGGAGAAAAAAAGCAGGAACGAACCTGAAGGATAATAAAAGAGGTGTTGTTCGGAAAAAGTCGGAGACTGTGTTCGGTATTTAAATTTCGTGAATGTTTTTCAAATTCGTGGTGGCTCATGAATAATGTGACATTTCGTTAGGGTAAAAACGATTCTAAAATTCGTGCTGCCACAGTCTTTGCTTTTTGTTATTGATGTTTTTTTTTTTTTTTTTTTTTTTTCAATCGTTTACTTTGAAATGTCTGCTAATAAGCAGTCAAACATTTCCAGTTCTTGAATCAATTCTATAAATTTCAATAAGAGATGATGGATGCCTTACTTGACGTTTAAGTTCTTCATATAAACTTCAACAAACAAATGATGGTAGTCTTACTTGACGCCTAGGTTCTTCATATAAATTTCAACAATAGATGATGGAAATCTTACGGGACGTCGCGGTTCTTCATATAAATTTCAGCAACAGATAATGGAAAGTTTAATTGACGCATAGGTTCTTTATATAAATTTCAACAACATATGACGGAAGCCTTACTTGACACCTAGGACCTTCATATAAATTTCAACAACAGATGATGGAAGCCTTACTCTATGCCTTCTTCGTATAAATTTTATAAACAGATGATGGAAACCTTACTTGACGCCTTGGTACTTCATATAAATTTCAGCAGCATGTGATAAAAGCCTTACTTGACGCCTTGGTACTTTATATAAATTTCAGCATCAGATGATGGAGGCCTTACTTGACGCCTTGGTTCTTCATATGCTAGACATATGATATCCACGCTAATCTTCAAAAACAAAGGGGGGGGGGGAAGTAGCATTCAATTAAGGACAAAGAGCATATATTTTACCTTTTTCTGCGGCATTTTGCAGATTTGATTTACAAAGCAGATGTATTTTTTTGTCACATCATTCTTAACCACCTTGTTCACACTAAGAAAAAGCCTTACAAAGTCGGAAAAATACTTTTATGTGTTATATCTAAAGAGGCCAAAGTCTAATTTTGTGCATGACACCCGCCATTTAACGACGTAATACTCATAGGTTATCCTCTCTCCCAACTTTTGATTATGATAATCTATTTTCTAAAAAATCAAACGAAAATGAATACAAATTAGTAATCAGAAAGTTTATGGATTGAATTCTCTTAAAAGTCATTAAAATGTTTGGATTTTTAGTTTTTTGACGCGTTCAATGAACCTTTCTATTCTATAGGTTAAAAGAGCCATATTTTGCCCCCCCCCCCCCAAGCATTTCACGTGGACAATAAGTCATACCTTTTGAAAACTTAGAAGTTTTGATGTTTCTTGAACAGTCTCACTGTGCAAATTCAAAATATTATCACTTTTTTTAGAGCTGCTGCAAGGCTTTAATCATCTTAAAATTTAGAACAAACAATTTCCCGCGGCGTATTTACCAATTAGCTTAGAAATTGAAGGTCATGATTACTAATATCAAATTTACATGAAATTGCATAGGTCTTCTTGCAAGTCTTGTAGAACAAGTTCTTTCTTTTTTCCCCCCCACAATTGAAAACCTGGCGTTAAATATAATTGACAATCTTACTTTTTGAAGATCTAAATCAGCGGTTCCCAACCGGTTGTTCGCGAACCACTGGGGGTTCGCGAAAAAAAAAATGTGTAATGGCGGAGTTTTAACATGCCTGTTTCTGATGAAGTCTCATGTTCAAGCGGTTTCAAGTAAAGTTTGCTCCTTTTTTTTTTAAATTTGATCTCACACGTTCGATACTCTTAGCATGAAAATATTTGCGTACTTGCTGACATATTTTACATTTAAAGAATTTAGCCTTTCATTGCAAAGCGCCGGTTTTAGCGCTTTCATTGAGAATGACAGCCCTGAAGCCATGCTGAAAAAGCTGCACTTATGAATACAATGTCTGCAGATGAAATAATTTGAAAGCGTTCGTTTCTTCAGAAGCTATTTATCGGAAAGATTGATTAAACTTGATGAAAACATTACATGGAGCACATGTCTGTTTTTTTACCATTTGAGTTCGACGAAGAGATATCGCTTTTTTCGTTTGTTGAGTCAAAAATTCACAGAAGTGAGATCGCGATCTTGTTTGTTGTTATAATTTTCACACTACATAGACTACAATTTTTTTCGAGCTTTATTGTCGAAAAAGAGAAAGAATGGCTATCAACCATCACAGAAAGTATGGAAAATTAATTACTTTAGAAAAAAAATTCGTGGGTGAAAGTTTGGCAGTGTGAGGTTTCGCAGTAAAAATATAATCAACGGAGTTTAACCATGCAACTTAATTTGCGCTCTATTTAAACAAGGAATTTATGAGATTTGTGTAGAAAATTTCACTTGTAGTAAGTGAACTTAAAATACTTTTTTTTAAATCATCTTTTGTGTAAAAATTAGAGTAAATGCGTATATTGAAAAATGGACGCTGGTATTATTTTTCAATATACGCATTTTACTCCGCGCTTATAGCGTAATTACAAGAAAATTCTTCAGCAATCAAACGATTGACGTAAGCAGTAAATCTTTATCAAACAGCTGGGCTCGTAGACCTTTTCAAAAAGACTGAAACCTAGAGATCTTTCTCATTTTAGCGGAAGAAAAAAGTTCATTTAGTTAATCTGCGACAGCTCCCTGAAAGGTATTTTAATGATCATTTTTCAGTTGATTTCTGACTTAGTGATAGAGATAAATATACCCTTTTGTGTCAGGAAAAATTCAGCCAAACTTTGAGCTTCTTTGTTCCACAAATATTCCATTTAAAAAATTTTTCAAAGTTGATTGAAGCTCAATTTGTTTTGTATTCATGTTTTTACGATCATTTTAGTTCGTAGCAATATTTGTAATTCTATAATGTTTTGTTCTTGTTATTAAGTATGTTACAGCATCTAACTAAAAAAATCTTTCCCAAATTTGTCTATATGTGTGAGTGTGTATGTGTACACACGTTTTTTTTTTTTTTTTTGCTTATTACCTAGTACCCAAGGGGTTCGCCAACTTCCTTCGGAGTTTGAAAGGGGTTCGCAAGGGGGAAAAGGTTGGGAACTACTGATCTAAATGATTAACTATAACTACATAAAATGTTGTGTTGGCACTCTATTTAGCATAAAGTTAAGGCAAAATATGCCACATAAACTTTTGAGATGGAATGTATACATAATCTACTTTTATAAGGAATTTTTATGTTTTTTATTATTATTTGTTGTTTGAATTTTAAAAAATGAAAAAGCATTGAATTTTTAAAATAAATAACATTTTTTTGCTTAAGTTTTCCCAATAACGTGCGTTTACTTTTTCTTACAAAGCACTGATTTAGTTTGAGAAACTTTTTCTTTACATAGTTAAAATAAGATTCAAAATTCTTTTGACACACAAAATTTTCAATATACTCTAAGTGTCAATAGCTACCAATCATTCAATGTAGTTTTTCTTGCGGAACCGAGTTTCAATCTTTCAAGGAAGAAATAGTTCCTAATTTCTTCTACATAGGAACGAAAACCACATGAATGGAAAATTTTGATTGGCTCATTTCGAGCCAAATCGGATTGATTGATGATCACATCAATCTGGGCTGTCCTTGCATTCTTTTCATTCCTTCTTTTCTTCCATTCTTCTTCGTTCGATCCTTCCGTAAACAAATAAAACGACCCATAAACATCCCATTGAAATATAAAAATATTTATTCGAAAAGAATAATCGCAAAAGGCAGGGAGGCTGAATAAATAACTGAAGTTGCTTCTCGTCTAAGAAGGCCAGAAGTTAAGCCTTTACAACATAATACGATCTGAGCAAAATTGTGTACGAAATTGCTTTTCCCCGATACGTGGAATTTATTTTGTATTATTGAATAACTTGCTGGGGGTGGTAAAAAAGAAACATTCTTGATTTTCTTGAATAGATTCATTTTTAAAATATTGGATTTTTCTCCCTTTTTGTATTAAACGGCGTTTTGTTCGAGGGAAAAAAGATCGCATTTTCATTTGGTTGGAAGGTTAGCTCTTGTTACTAGTAAAAGAAATTTTGTTTTTTGAATTTTTGGAAGATTTTTATGTCTGGAATGGAATGTTAAGTTATTACCATCCGATGGAATTTTGCCTTTAGTCAAGTAAGATTTTATTTTGCCTTACTTGTTTCCTTGCTATGAATTTGTTACTGAGAAGGCTCATTTTTTTATTCATTTCATTATTATACAGCTGCAACAATGCAACTCTGCACTGCAACTGCAACTATGAACTTGTTACTGAGAAGGCTCATATTTTTTATGCATTTCTTTATTATACAACTACAACAAAAAGCAGAAATGCATACTAACAGCGCAAAAAAAAAAATTATGTTTCAAAGGTTTGTTTTTCTTTCAGCCCTTGTTTCTAGTTCATGAAAAATAAATAAGTAAATAAATAATGATGATATTTTAATGTTTTAACGCAAACTTTTTCGTATATTCGCTACACTGAAAAAGAAAAGCATGTCGTAAAAACGAACGATAAAGAGTACTGGCATCCATGTTGCCCGTACTTTTTACAGTAAAATCATGTTTTACTGTAACATTTTACGGGGAAAAAATTAATCAATAAAAACAAAAATGCTATGACTGCTTCCGTCGATGGAGCGATTCAAACGGTAATTTCATCGTTGTGTGTGTGTGTGTGTGTGTGTGTGTGTGTTCTTTTTTTTTCTTTTTCTTTTTTTAAATTTTTAGCAGTGTAGCTGCTCTTTTCGAAGCACTAATTTTTAACATCATTCCTTTTTAAAAGCTTAGAAAGGCGATGGCGTAGTCTGTTGCTGTCTCTGTTTTCTAGTGAATTGTTGCTAAGGCTTTAAAAACATAATCCGCATATTTTTCCACTTTACACTATTAGCAAATCCATTATCTTTTAATGATGAATAGCCTTTAAACGAATAACCAATGACAGCACGAGAACATGTTAATAAGTTTGTATAAACAATTATGATTCCCCCCCCCCAAGTTTAATAGCGCTGAATACCCCACCTTTTTATTTTCTTTATTTTTTAAATATTATTTATTTATTTATTTTAAATGTTTTTAATTTATTTGTTTATTTATTTATTTTTAATTATTATTTTATTTTAAGAGTTCTGTACTATGCCAATGACATACGCACACACAAACTAAATAAATAAATGAAATAGAAGGTAAACAATAAAATTAAATAAAATAACTAATAAAAATTAAAAAATAAATCAACAGATAAATTTAAATAAATAAATAGAAAAAATTCAAAGAATACCCCCCCCCCCCAATTTTGATGTCGCAACTTGCGCCATACCCCCCCCCCCCCCCCCCCCGTTGGCACCCACGGTTTTCAAAGATTTTCAGTGCTGGCATTTCTGATTAAACTTGTATCCTTTGACTTTGACAACAGTGAAGGAGGCGCAAGCAGTGAGCTCAATGGGCACAAATAGTATTTATTTTTGTATATTTTCAAGGGAGCTCTAACTGTTACTACCTTCGGTTCAGTTCAACTTACATCGCAACGAGAAACAGTCGTTTTACAGAGACTGCACTCTATCGAAAGATTTTTTCAAGTAATGTTGGAATTTAAATTCACAATCAGCAGTCTTGTGTCTCGTAATTCAATGCGTCACACAGGTTTGACGTTTTGGTCAGATAAGGAAAGAATAAAAATGTCGGAAGTCTGTAAAATGTGATCAATTTGTTTCCAGTTCTTGGAAATCTTATGAGACATCGCCTCTTATTCGAATTTAAAGAAAAAAAGAAATTACAATTTAAGAAATTTTCGATTATATATTTGACCTAATTGAAATACTTTTTTTTTTGGTCAAATGCGAGAACAGGAAAAATATTTAACGACGAGCCACGAAAAATAACTTTTTGAGCTTAATTGATTCTAAATGCTTCTTTGTTAGTTTACTCTTTTCTCTTTCTTATCTTTCTTTCTTTAAAACGACAACAAAACTAGAAACTTCTTTTCGCAAAATTTTAAAACAATAAGCGAAAAACGGAAATTCCTTTGACGAATAAAAATTCAAACTTAATGCATTTCCTCCACTTCTGAGGATTTGTGTATGGTTGTAATACACTCCTTAAAAAATAAAACTCGGCAAATAAGAGCTCCCAGGAAAAAAAACATCCGCATTTGGCGAATTTTTCTTTTTTTGTTCCGGAGCCAAAGGAAATGTCAGTTTGATTCCTCGTGAATATGCAAGTTTGTGAGTTTTCGAAGTTGATGTTTCGGAAGTTTTGTTACTTCTTCCGTTGTCTCTTCATGCAGAACAGTGACTTTAAAGAAAAAAGGGCTTATTTTCTTTTTTTTGTAAAAACGTTCGTGCTTTATATTTCATTTGCATAAATTCTTGTAGTTTCGATATTTCGAAAAGTGCGTGTCTTGTTTTTGCCAAGAATTCTTTGCAATTGGTTTAAAGTTATAAAAGTGTAACACGCATATATATATATATATATATATATATATATATATATATATATATATATATATATATATATATATATATATATATATATATATATATATATATGCGTGTGTGTGTCCGTGTACATGAATATGGATGTGTGCATAAGGGCAATTCAACGAAGGAACACATCTTGTTTCCACACATATACACTATTTACATTTACACAGTGTTCTCGTCTTATACATATCACTCGTCTTTTACATTTGGCCAACTTATAGTTCAATCATGGAGACGTGATAGCGGAAGAAACAAAAACGGTTGCTGCTAGGCGCGAACTTTCGCCACTTTCATGATTTACTCGTTGGATTGGGGATTCTGTTCATGAACATTACGCTTGTTGCATTGGCGCTGTTTTCCGTTTTTCCAGCGCCAAGCAGATAACTGTATCGCCAAGTGTCACGTTGCTTTGTTTGCTTCCACTGTCACTTCTCCATGAATGAACCATAGCTCTGTCTTTTAATCTGTAAAATTTTCCTATGGTTGCAACCCCTTGACCACAGTTCCTTCTCGTGATTGGGGGAATGGTTCGTTGGAATTGCCTGATAAATTTTAGCCAGACCAATATTTCCTCTTAAATGAATTCAATAACTGTTATTTCTTAATTTTGGATAACTATCCACTAGTATAGGAGTATTTCTTCCTTTCTGTACTTAAAAATACAGCAAACCTATTAAAATATGAATGGGACAGTTTAAAATGCAGAAAATATGGCTCAAAGATATCATTTACGACTGTACATTGTACTTAGTAGTCTTTTTTAAGAACGTTTCAGCAGCTAGTTTAAATTGCTTATTTTCGATAACCAATCTAGCGCCAATGTCTAGATTTTGAAAAAAAAAAAAAAAAACATTCTCAATGTCATATTAAATATTTCTGATAAGGAATAAAATATTTTTTTTTTTTTTTTTTTTTTTTACAAAAAGTGAATGAGGTATATATTTAGGTATATTTCTTTTAGTAAGAAGTATTGTAATCTCTATGGAGCATTTTATTACGTTTTTTATCCCTTGAAATTAGAAAATTTAGTGGGTGACTTGTTGGAATCCTTGAAACAAATGATTGAATTGCTGGTTTTTATCAAGAAAACAGATCTAAAAATGCGGATCTAAAGATCTAAAAACGTGCGGTTTTTGAACGAGCCCTAAATTGCCAATGTGAAAACAAATATCCTGAAATGTGTCCTACCGGATTACGAGGAATATTAAAACTCCAGCGAGAGGAGACCAGCAGTCTTCGTCCTCCGTTATGATATACGACCGCTGATGCTTGAGAGAGACTTGACACCGTCTTGAAAAATGTTCCTTTCACTGGTCGTTCGAATTGTTCCCCGAGAAGAAGTTTGTTCACATTTTTACCATCCGCCGAAGGATCGTAAACTCGTATAACAGAAAAACTCGCTCAGAAGCGAGCTAATGGGGTACGTGTATTTTACGTTCCCTGCTGTAAAATATTAGATTCACAGGCGGTTAAGTCAAACAATTTCCATTCTATTCTTTGAACTGAATTTTCACAGTTACAACTTTACACGTTATGTTGTGGACTGAGATATTAGGTCGAAGTCGAAATTGCTTGCTTCAAACTCATGAGAATCTGTTCAATCAATTGAGAGAGAGCAACGGAGTAAAAATTTGTTTACGTGTATCATGCAGTTTTGGCTTTTATATATATATATCTTTCATTATACTGTCGTGGGTAGGTAAAGGGCAGTAACTGCAGGTTTTTCGTTTTTTGCAGTTTTGTCATCTATTGTACGTTAGCTTTATTTGATAAGCTTGCTTATTTGGTTTCTGCTGGAAAAGAGGCGCGAAAAAAAAAACGTCTCATTCCAACATTTCCCTACTGGTTGTATTGAATCCAACACACATTTCTTGAAATATCTCGAAAACTCGTTTCTGAAGATACTGCCATTTACCTGCCCACGACAGTACATTATAGGGTCATCCAAAACCAAAGTAATGTTTAAAACTCAATAATGCTCAGAGTAATGTACTACTTAGAAAAATAGAATATGACACAAGTTTTTTTTTTTTTTTTTACTTCCTTTAAAAAAAAGGAAGTAATTGTATTCGCGAAAAAATTTTCACTTAAAAATCGGCCTTAATTTCCATTTTTCTCACCCCGAATGAATGTTGAGTTTTTTTTTTTTTTTCGACCCGACCACACGTGGATATATAGCTAGGAACGTACAGACACCCGAAATATCCATTTTGACGACCCCCGAGTTAATTACAACGAATTTTCTCGTGACGTCCGTATGTACGAATGTATGTACGTATGTGTGTATGTATCTCGCATAACTCAAAAACGGTATGTCCTAGAAAGTTGAAATTTGGTACGTTGACTCCTAGTGGGGCCTAGTTGTGCACCTCCCCTTTTGGTTGCATTCGGGTGTTTCTAAAGGGATCTTTTGCCCCTTTTTTGGGGGGGGGGGGGAATCATTGTTAATTTCGACGTAAACTCAAATGGTGTTATAATTTAGCGGACACTTGGCGATATATCGCCAGTCTTTTGGTCGCCAAGTTTTGTCACCAATTTGGCGACAAATTTGGCGATTTTTTAAAATATTTTAATCTGGTTTCAATTTGGCCACTGTTTGTGATATTTAGAGAGTAAACAATTGGATCACATTAAAATTGCCAATAATGGAAAAATGACATTAAATTGGAGTAAAAGGATGTCATGTGATGCATGCACATCTGCTTGTTTTTGTTAAAAATCCTTACACACTTTAACAATTAGAGTTCGGACCTGTGTCCTCTTTGTCACCCTAAAACCCGGACCTTTTTTCTTCAAACATCTTAATTTAAAAAAAAAGAGGCTATAATCGACAAATCACCTATTTTCCGTGACTTGTAAAACTAAATTTTTTAGTGCCCTTTTTGAAACTTGCTTTTTATTGTCGATTTTCTTAAAATTAAGCTTCCCATATTGTAAATCAATGTATAGTTTGTAGAATCCATGGTTTATCACTTTTCTTTAGATATTTATAGATAAGATAATGGGTAGATAACGGTATAATTCATTAAGCATCAGCCTAAAAATTGGTTGTAAAATATGCATAAAAATATATTATTGTGAAGAATAAAGTCATTTATAAACAGTATTTAACATTAAACAAAATAAATATTAATTATACATTACTTTATTTCTTCTCCTCCTACCCTCCTTTGTCTTTATACATCTCACCATCAGGTCTCTCCACAAATTTCAAAAAAGGTAGTAATTTTATTTACCCCTAGTGTTTCGTATCAGTAGTCATTCGGTTACAATTCAAATCTGACCAAAAGAGAACATTGAACACAGACGTTTTAGTATCCTTTGTTGACGAGACATGTCATTCACTAACCACTACGAATCTGTAAAATAAAAGGGCTCCTTGCTACCATTAAACACGTGTCTGCAATTTAAAATTTTTTTTGGTATGTGGATTATTTTTACTTTTAGCCCAATGGTATTTATTTATTTATATACGTATTTGTTTTAAACCTTCTAATGAAAATAAAAATGCTTTTGAAAATATGTCGTTAAAACATAGGAATTTTATCTCAGACTTACGAGACATCTCGTCAGTACTAGCTACCGCAAATGTGTAACTTAACAGGAGCATAAGATATTTGATATTCTTTTGATTTTAGCGCGTAACAAATGCGTGTAGCGTCATAAATTGGCGACATCTTGGCGATATCTCGCCTAATTTCGCTTTAAAAGTGAGTACGAATCCAGTATCAATTTGATGATTCAATTTAGAACGGCGAAGCATTCTCTTTCGTCAAATCACTGAACTTTTCTGTGGTAGAAACACGATGTTTTAGATTTGCAACTCACATTTCTTTTACATGTTGAAATTTGGGTTTCATCTTATCTACAAATTCCTTTAAAATTATTAGTTTAATGACTGTTCTTATGACTTTTGTACAATAGTGCACGCACCTATTTCATTATAAAAAAAAATTTAATCCAAGATATGTCTTGGCCTCTTAATGACTCGAATGTTTTCGAGGCTCTTGCTGTCAAGACCCTTTGGCATAAATTACGAAAATGTTACTCAACTGAATTAATAAGCTTTGTATCTTTTAAAAGTTTTGGAATTGTATTGATGGAATTTATTGAAACAAATTCATCTAAGAAAAAACTTTGACACTCATTTTTAAAAATTACGGGTTCATTCACTAGTCTGACTCTACTCCATCTTAGCGTTAACATGTTTACTGGAGCAGGAATATTTATGGGAAATTATGTTCGTTTTGACAGCGATAAATATGTCCTGTAGTCTAAATTCCTGAGACTTTACTACAGAAAAGTTAACTAACAAGTTCTTGAATCAACTGTAGTGACTTAAAATAAAACGTGTTCTTTCTTTCACTAATAAGTGCAATAACCCATTAAATGAACACATCTAACCAGCAGACAAACACAAAACTTTCTAGTCGTTTTTTTTTTTTTTTTTGATTTGTTTTGAAGAAAATTAACTGTTGCTAATTTTATTTATCCAAGAAAGAACACCTGAAACCTTATTTTATTAACCAAATAACGAACTATTAATGCATTTCAAACGTGCATTCAATGGCTGGTCTGTTCTGCATTGACCCTAATTGTAAATTTTCGTGGAGGGTAAGTTTTTTTGACCTAATAAATACATATGATTAATGAATCATCACGTTGTTTCTCCCATTTTGGAATTCATATTCTCCAATAAAAATCCAAAATTTTAGCTCTGGCTTAGTTATTGTAAAATGTATCATCAAGTTGATGCTTTTTGGTATTAGAGCGACTCTTATTGGAATATAGGTCAAAAGAATATGACGCTTAATGCAGCAAATTTTCAATGTACAAGTCATTGTAATTTGTCATCTTCATCCAATGTAATGGAATTATTAAGGATAATATTTTTCGTGGAAACTTGGCGATTCCATTAACCCAGCTCGACAGTAACTTGTTTTGAAGTTGATGTTAATTTAAGAAAAATCACCCATAATTTTTTAACTCCTTGATTTCTTCTAATGAATTAATTAAGCCTTTTATTGTACTGTTTTAAGCAAACGTTATAACATAGGCAAAATTATCATCCTTACTTGACGGCACATGCAGTCACCAAATACAATAGACTTACAAAAAGCAATTCGTTTCTTAAAAGTCATGTATCAGAAATATCTGCATCATTCATCCTTCATGTATGCGGTTTTTTTCTCTTCTTTTTAATTCTTAACAATGACTTGTATCATTATCGCTTTCAACTCTTGGATGAACGTTAATGCTTGAAGGAAGTTTCCAGTCATCTGGGGAAAGTTTTGGCACGGCGACAGAATTCGCGTTTCGTGTAAACGTCAGATAGAATTTTACGGTAGGGAGTGGGAAGTTTACGATGTGAAATTTTTTTCTCTTTGTCTCCAGAAAAAGGGAAAAAATGCTAAAGTGATGTCGTCCGACTGGGGCATCATCACGTCCCCTGCCAAAGACACAGTTTTTATGGTTTAGGTTCGATCGATAGCCTTGCCTTGCGGGAGAACCGGCAAGGCTTACAGTTAGGTAAGAACAAATGTCAGATGCGAAATATTATAATCTGTCTTTGAGAGGAGGCAGTCGATAGAAAGCAATTTTTGTTAGCATAAGTCATACCTGAAATTTTTTTGCTTTGGTTAAAAAGTATTTTTATTAAATTCAAGATTTTGGATGCTTGCGTATTTCATTGTCGAGTAGCTAACTAATGGTCATATGAAACCTATTCTAGCAGTTAACGTTTTTTGCTCGCTCGTTGTGTGATTTTATTTGCTTTGTATTTAGGTGTATATTTCTATCCGTTAACTCTCAATTTTGCAGCTAATAAGCATCGGTTACGGAGGTGTCAGCGAAGTATAAATTTGTGAACATGAATAGAAGTTGACTCAAATAAGTATGAGTGAAAAAAAATATGTGATCATTTCAGAATGAAAATTCAGAAAATTGAACCCTTTTTCCATATAAAGCGCCACCTAGGTAACTTTTTTCAATGCAAATTTCCATCTAGTGTGCTTTTAACCTAAAAACTCGTTTTTAATGTTTTAAACGTATCCGTTTGTTTTGAATGTTCCTTACCCCAAATCTGTCGGCAATAAACTTGCCCATTTCTTATGTTGGATGTTGTTGACATGTTTAGGGAAGTATAAATATATTTTATGTACATAAATAGAAGAAGAGAGATGCCAGTTTGATTATTGGCTTTTCGTGGAGCACGAAAAGTTACATATTATCAGTCCAGTAGTTCCCATACGTTTGATAAGCTTTTACGACTGCACATTTTCGCGTTGTGCATTTCATGGCTTTTTTGAGTTTCTCTCTGCTTACTGTATTTATTACATCATATACCCACGAATTATCTTAAATTAGGTTTCCTAGTATTTATTTCATACAAACCGTGTACTTAATGGAAATTAAAATTTCTCTCTTTGTAAATTTTTGCTTCACAATCCGTTTCTTGCAGTAAAATTTGTAACATACATTTGTTTCCTACTTGCTCGTTTGAAATCTTTTTACTTCCTTTTACAAAAAAGGAAGTATTGTACTCGAGAAAAAATTTTCACTCAAAAATCGACCTTAATTTCCATTTTACTCACCGCCGAATGAATGTTGAGTTTTTTTTTTTTTTGACTCGACTACACGTGGATAAGTGCCTATAGACACGCGAAATATCCATTTTGACGATTCCCGAGTTAATTACAACGAGTTTTTTCGTGATGTCTGTATGTACGTATGTATGTATGTGCGTATGTGCGCATGTATGTCGCATAACTCAAGAACGGTATGTCCTAGAAAGTTGAAATTTGTTACGTAGATCCCTAGTGGGGTCTAGTTGTGCACCTCCATTTTTGGTTTTTGGTTGCATTCGGGTGTTTTTAAAGGGGTCTTTTGCTCCTTTTTGGGGGGGGGGATCATTGTTATTTTCGATGTAAACTCAAGTGGCGTTATAATTTGGTGCACACTTGGCGATATATCGCCAGTCTTTTAGTCACCAAGTTTTGTCGCCAACTTGGCGACAAATTTGGCGAATTTTTAAATATTTTTTTAAAAATCTGATTTGAATTTGGCCACTGTTGGTGATATTTAGAAAGTAAACTATTGAATCACATTAAAATTGCCAGTAATGGGGAAGTGACATTAAATTGGAGTAAAACGAAGTCATGTGATGCACACATCAGCTCGTGTTTTTTTATTTTTATTTTATTTATTTATTTATTTATTTATTTATTTTTTTTTTGTCCCTTTTGCATAACAACCAATTTATTCATGGATAATTTCATACTTACTGACTAATTACCTTAAATAAGGTATTTGAAGTTCGGTTTTGGAAACCTTTTGTAAAAAAAATCATTTTTGTGTATTTATTGTTGTTTTGTACCTTTTAAATGTTTTGAGTGCATACCCTTTTCCTAATGGAAAGCTTCAAAATAACGGACCTGCCATCATTTTTGGTTTTTGGAATCTCAGCTACACTTTTAACCTATCGAATGTTCGTACCCAAACCCAAATGTCAGCTGGATAGAGGAATGTTGTCGACCTTTAAGCGTTTGAAAACATTTCGAAGCCAACTATTGACTGCCCTAGATAGTCCCCTCCAACCCTTTCTTTTAAAAAGTCCTTACCTAGTCGAAATCAATCGCTTGAAAGGTTTTATGGAAGAAAAAAGAAGATCGCGAAGCTTTAAAAAGCAGATTATACTTCCATTCCTGTACTATCATCGGAATAAAACTAGGTTAGAGATAAATGAGGGGGGAAGAAGTGCCGTCTGTATTGAAAATTCCTCTCCACACCCCAGCTACAAACGATCCCTTCCATCCACCCCCGTCTTCTGCTGGCGCCGGTTACTCAGCCGAGCGAGATCAGGACGCGATCGGCTTTTCCATCAAAATTCCTTTCCTCCTTATCACTTGTCGCCAAAAGTAAGAGACAAAAGAAAAGAAGTTTTATCGCTCTGGTTTTCTGACAAGGAGATGTCGTCTCGTCTTCTTCTGGGTTCATGTTTCCAGCAAATGTCGAGGGAGCGCTCCATCCCCCGTTCGGCACGGTAATCGCCACTCGCGAATATTATGTACAGATTCTCTCCTGTGGTTGTTGTAATGTGAGATTTGAGGATCGAACGATGCCGAGATTTCTTCCTGGATGATCTTGTTTTTATCGGTTATGTTCCTCTCTCGTTCGATTTAGGCGTCGAATTTCCGTGCTTTCGAAAGGATGTCATTATTGGAAATATTGCCAATGCTATCAAAGTTAGATCTTCTTAATGACATGAATATCACCAATAACAAACAGGTTTATATTGTGAAAAGGCCGGCAGAGTGGCGTAGTGGCTAGGCGTTAACCTCTTACACCCAAAAGCGTAATTCAGACATCGTCCGCACGTCACGTTTGCCACGTTAAATGGACAAAGTACGTTTTCCAAAAAGGGAGAAGCATTCATATATTGTGGACGCACGTACAGCACATCACAGTACTCTCGCCCAATAGAGAGAGAGCGCACATCTTGTGGAGACCAATGAAATGCGACTCCCAACTGGATGGACGTCAAATATCTTGCTTCTCGTCACGTTGGCAATACGGCTTGCTGTCATGGCAACGCCGACCGAAAACTGGTTTTAGGGAGAAAAAATCGTCTCTGACGTGACGTATGGACGGTATGTGAATGTTGCTTAAAGTGTGGGTTCAAACCCGGCTCCAGTCGGAGGATTTTCAAGATGCAGAAAATCGTTGTATGCATGATTTTGCGGTATGTTAAAAGTTATCTTAAAGATTCATTTGGCTTGAATAACTTAGCCAAAATTTCTTGTGCAGTTTCGCATCATGAGACCCCAGGTGCTTCCATCTGGTAGTGGCTATCCGCTAATAAAAGAGCCACATGAAAAAATGAAAATAAATGCAAGCCACTTGGGGAATGCCTTATGTCTACGAATGTTGAGGAACCAATGCGCAGCCTCAATAAAAATGAAACGAAGAAAATAAGTTAGAAAAAAACTCAAAGCATTTTCACTAACTACACTTCCGGAATTATGGCTATGAACTGCCAATGTCGCTACGCAAGCAGTAAAGACGCAATCTTGAGGTTGATCACAAACATATTTATTAAGAACGAGAAGTATTCTTGTTATAATTGTAGGCAAAACTTTCAAAAGATATACATTACTTTTCTTGTGCACCTAAATACTATAACTACCGTTGAAATCTAAAAGCCAAAATATTTCTCGAGTCTAAAACTTTTTTAATTGCTCATAATAATGCCAAATCGCGGGAAATAAAATGAGTAATGACTACCAAGAAAGTGTCTTGATGTGGAAAAATGACTTGTGATACTAACTTTTATTTGGTGGGGGGGGGGGGGGGGGCTTGTGAATAACCCTTTTGGAACATTCGATTGCAAAAAAAAAGGTGTATAGGTGTATATAGGTCATCTAAACGGTATATAGGTCCTACATACCAAATTTCAAGTCTTCTACCAATCTTTTTCTGAAACCTGTTAAGGTAGAAAATAAAGATCTATATTGAAAGGTTTGGTGTTTTTGTAATCTTTCACACCCGTGTTAAGTAATTTCGAACACCATTTGGGTTTTCACTTTGTGCTGTTCTTGTGTTTCCCCGAGGAACCTTCCTTTATTGCGAAGTCCCTTTACAAAGCCACTCTGAAAAATGCGAAGCAGTCAATGATTGTTATTAGAGTAACGTGTTGAGCACCGATGTGACTTCCGATGGTCGTTAACCCTAATGTCCCCTGACAAATCACCCTTCTGTCACCATCACCATGATCGCGATCGTCATATATTTTTGCAGATATCTCTCTTTTTACGAGATTTCTGATTGTAATAGTAATAATAAGCGCCAAGAAAAGCTGATAAATTGCAAAATCAGCCAACCCTGACAAATGACTTTCCGCATGGACAGCCGAGTCAGCGGATTTTTCTCCCCTTTTCCTCTTTAGTAGAAAAAACATTACTACTTTTCTCGAGGTAGGCGGAGTCGACGTTGCTATGTGCGGTTCGAAACTTTTCTCAAAGCAGTTACATTTGGTCGCGTTGTTCAAAGAAAAGGTAAGGGGGAGGGGAATGGTTGGAATTGCAAAATGACAGTAAAACTTCAAAAAAAATATGTTATTTCTCTTTTTTTTTCTTAGGTTATATGGAGGTTTTTCGTCATAACTTAGATACGAATGCCGAACATAAAGAACAATTTTTATATTTCACGAGAAAAAAATTACTTGGAAATAGTACTGGCATAAAAATATTCTTCAAATTAATGTAATAAAGCACAGTAGCACTTTCACGAGTGTACTTTGGTTCTTCAACGCTTCAACGAACAATCGCTTTTATTTTACCCTGGTGTACACAAAATGAAATCACGACTTCTCATCTGCTTATGTACTCATCATTCATTCGGGGGTGAGTAAAATGGAAATTAAGGTCGATTTTTGAGTGAAAATTTTATTGCGAATACAATGCTTCCTTTTTTTAAAAAGGAAGTAAAAACATTATCAAATTAAAAACCTGGTTTTTAATTAATACCAAAATGCCGGAGAGGCCAGCCTTTCCTCTAAAGGGGTTTTGTGGATAACTGTGACTCCATTGAAGTTTCGGAGAAAGAATGTCACATGACAGTCAAACAAAAATCTTGGCGACTAAAATGCAAACTGTCTATACTAGGAGTCTGTTCTGTGGTATATTCTTAAGCAGTTGAAATCATCACCCATTTTTATTCTAGCTCAGCAAATCCAATGGAATGGGTAAAATTTTGAGTGGGTTCCTGCACTGTTTAAACTGCTCCTTTTAGGGCGAAACGTTGAAGGACAAGAGTCCTTAAGGATGTCACTTTGCAACCTATGGCAACCTTCAGGGTGCCAGAGGGAGCCAAGTGGGCATCCTTAGAGGGGCCGTTGTGTGCCATATGAAAACAGCTGGCACCGTTAAGAGCGCCATAGGGGTGCCAAGGGGTCCAGATGGAAATTGTAAGGGGTGTCGCTGGTGCTACAACGTTACACCCTAAAAAGTGCCATAAGCAACCTGCAGTTTTAACAATGTGGTTAATAGTTTGCAAAGTAAATCCTAGTTCCTGAAATAAGGAGAGAGCCACTGGGGCAATTCCTCCTTAGGTAATGTAGGGTTTAACAGAGAAGAATCTAATAATAACAGCAGTTGGGGCTACTGACTTCGAAACTAAAAGAACTTGCTTTCGGAAATTATCTTTTAGTTACTGAGATCTATGACAATTTCTGGGAAGACGACCCCTTGAAAACTATGGCCGAGGCATCTATGTCAATTTTTATTTACGTTCAGCTCTTTCATGATTGACGTCATATACAGCGATCACGTGGCTATCAGAGGGAGGGTTGGCATTTTCTGTTCCTTTAACCGTTTCTCTCGGCTTCGACGCATCCATCAGAATATCCATTACCCGATCCGAAATCAGCGTAATGGTCACTCCATTCCCTTTTCGTGTCTCGTCACTCGTCCGATACCCTAATGGCTCACGTTTCTCTGCGAAAACATTCGCTCGATATCTGGGAATAAATCTTGTTCCTGCTTGTTTCAAATTTTTTAAAATAAACGAACAGAAGTAGAACATAAAAATTACGAATGATACTTCTTATGTTGACTATGTTGATTACCTACTTTGAAGGCATTAATTATTGCTGTGATATCTTGATCTAACATTTTTCATGTTTTGCGCATTGATTTTTTTTAGTTTTTTAGTTTTCGTTCTTTGATTTCTTCTTTCATATTGCACAAAAAGAAAAGCTTTTTTTTTGTTTATTAATATTGCAGGGGTTATGTTGCCAAAAACTATTGCACAATATGTAGGAGGACCGAAATCTACATACAAAGCTTTCTTTCACAGCTTGCATCTTAAATCTTACACGTCACATTAAATATTGAGCCTTACGTACAGTTAAAACTCGATATCAATGATAACTGTCGGTATCGATTTCCCTGATTAGGTTTTTAATTCTTCTCTAACGCCTAAATTTCTCTCAAAATTAATGAATTGACATCAAATGCTTCACTTTCGATTCATTTACTGGATATCCCAATAAATCATAAGTTCCGTGCGATACCACAAGAAAACTGCAACTATAGCATTTTAGTTGATTTAACGCTTCATTTTGAGTAACTCTTTAATTCTAGAAATCTACACTATATTTATCCTTTTTAGTTTTTGTTTCTCATCTGATTACTAAATCCTGTAGTAATAGGCAGGCAATGTGTGTGGACACACACACACACACACACACACATACAATCAAAGTTAATGCTTGTTAATAACCATACCTTTTAATTGTGTTTCTAAAGTCATAAAACTTTTCAACCCGAGACACGAAAGAAGTACTATCTTTAGAATAAGTATTAAAAGGAAAATATCAGTAGTACATTACTCGGTTGTAAAACAACTATTTACTGATCTCTAGTATTTTATGACATTACCCAACCTAGATAATATTTTACGAGTTACCGTATTTAGTGTTTTTCTTCTATCATCCGAGTAATATTTCTGACATTTTGGTTTCAGCACCAAAAAATATCTAGAAATAATTTACGGGTATCGTAAGATTTTAGTGCAAATGGTATTAAAAGAATAGCTCCGATGCTTATAGAAATAATTCGAGATTGTTGTGTCTTAAAATAAATTGTTTCAGACGAGTTGTTTTTCTCCCTTCAGCAACAACCTATGAGTCTGTAACATTTTCAAATATGGTTTATTAATTGCAAACAAAGAAATAAATTCATATCTTAAATAAATACATTTGTGCATAAAAAGTAAAATAACAAATAACAACGTCAAATTGCACAAATTGCAAAATTACGGCAGATAAGTGTTTTGGCGTTACAAGGAACGTTTTTTTCAATGCAAAGCAAATGAGCTTACTGATCTAATTTTCATCCATAAGCTCATTTGTTTTGCATTGAAAAAGGCGTCACCTATATCGCCGAAACACCTGTCTGCAGTAAACTGAAATAAATTTATGTTACGCCAAGAGGTTGGTAATATGTGTATATTTCTAATGAATACATAACAGTCGTAATTTTCTGAGATTCGGTATGTGCATTACTGTCCATTCGTCTTTTGCCCGAGTACACCAGGTGCTTATTTTTATAACTTTTTTTACTTCCTTTTACAAAAAAGGAAGAATTGTATTCGCGACAAAATTTTCACTCAAAAATTGGCCTTAATTTCCATTTTGCTCACCCCCAAATGAATGTTGAGTTTTTTTTTTTTTTTCAACTTGACCACACGTGGATATATGCCTAGGAACGCACAGACACCCGAAATATCCTTTTTGACGTTCCCCGAGTTAATTACAACGAGTTTTCTCGTGACGCCTGTATGTATGTGTGTACGTATGTCGCACAACTAAAGAACGGAATGTCCTAGAAAGTAAAAATTTGATACGTAAACTCCTAGTAGGGGTCTAGTTGTGCACCTTCCTTTTTGGTTGCATTCGGATGCGCTAAAGGGGGTCTTTTGCCTCTTTTTGGGGGGAAAATCATTGCTCATTTCGAAGTAAACTCAAGTGGTGTTATAATTTGGCGGACACTTGGCGATATACCGCCAGTCTTTCGGTCACCAAGTTTTGTCGCCAACTTGGCGACAAGTTTGGCGGGTTTTTTTTATAAATCTGGTTTGAATTTGGCCTTTGTTGGTGATATTTAGAGAGTCAACTATTGAATCACATTAAAACTGCCAATAATGAGAAAATGACATTAAATTGGAGTAAAAGGAAGTCATGTGATGCACACATCAGCTCGTTTTTACAATAATTTAAAGAAATAACATAAATATAGTAGCTGTAATCTAAAACTATTTTAATAGAATCTTGGGAGTTAACGAACAATGAATTTTCTAATTTGTTTCTCATTACATTCTAATTTAATAAAATTCTGTCGCAACACATTCATTAATTATATTTCGCGATTAGTCAGATTAAACAATCTTGAGATACAATAGCAACACATTCATTAATTTTATTTCTCTATTAGTAAGACTAAACGTTCTTTGAGTGTAAGAAATTTGATTTGATGAACTTTAATTTATCAGCTTTTTAGTTAACTAATTTCAATTTATTGATTTCGATAGTTAAATGAACTACATTTAGATGGACTTTTCAATTTACACTGGCTGATTCAGCTAATTTTGTTTCTTAAAAAAGCGAGATTATCGAATATTGCGTGTAAACAAACTATGGTTCGGTATTTCATCACTTGCTAATTTATCCAATTTAGCGAGTTGACAAACTAAGTTTTGTAATGTAACTTCATTTTATGTAAATTTGTAATTTAACAAACAGTAATTCATTTGTCTTTTTCTTTTCTTTAATTAATTTTGTGATTTTATGACACCTTGACGGCCAGCGGATTCTCTGATTTAACGCAGCGACTTTTAAAATTACTGCCAACATTTGCGTTTAAACCTTTTTTGAATTAACAAACCATAAAGCAAGATTTTTTTTTTTCGAAAAAAAAAAACTGTTTATCGGTTTTCATATCAGAACTCAATTAAAAGTTTTTTAAGGGCTTAACAAAAAACTTAATGCTTTTCTATTTATATTTTTTGAAACATTTAAAATAGTAAATAGATGTCATTTGACATTGTTTAAAATACACTCGTTGTATGTTATGTTAATATACTTTTAACAAAAACTTTATTAATTAACGCTCTTAAAGTACTTTTCTATGTACTTCGTTATATTTTTAATTTCATAGTGGAGCAAGTAGGCCTTTTTGAGAGAAGAAATGGTAGCATTATTTCCCGAATTTAAAGAAAATCCAAAATATATATAGGAAAATTATTTTCAGTTTTATTTTAACATGTTTTAAGGACTTTTCTAACCAAGCCGTTTAATCAAAGCTTGTTTTAAATGTCGCCTGAACTTATTTATCTGGCATGCTCTTTTTTACAAGTAAAATATAAACCATGCTTGTTAAATTCAAAGAGAAGACTTTTTAAATCATCCATTCGCCCCAAGGTCATTTTGGGTAAAATTGTTTTCGAGAACTCCATTTAGCCTTTCGTTTCAAAAGCATTCTTTTTTCCAAAAACTCATTTTGCCACTTTGCTTTAATTCCATTTCGGCTGCGTGTATTTATTCTCGAAGTGCGCTTACGGAACTGACGGTCTCTTCTGAGAGAGCATTCAGAGAAATATATGTTCTCTTATATCTTAGAGGCTTAAGTTATATTAAAGAAAGTCGCGATTTTTTCCCTGGCACTGCTGGAAATGTTCAGTTTTAAGTTTGTTGAGGAAAACGGTTTCTGAAGCAGCCATTTTTAACCCTTCCTAGTGTTTAGCATTGTTTTGGTCTTTGTTTCTGTGGACTGCTGTTTACTGCTAAGTAACTGCAGATAGTACTTGCACAAAAATAAGGTGAACTATTTCACCAAGCTTCATAATACAATGTCACACAAAAAAGCGAGAATTTTTTAACAGTTCAATAAAACCCAAAGTTATAGAAGAAAAAAAATATTCACTCTATTTGAAACCTTAAAAGTTGCCATTTAAAGGACAGGATGTTAATGGAATTTACCAGTTTTTAAAAAATTACTCTTCAGATGGAATCCTCCTATGCCAATACATTGGTGAAGTCGGCCCCTATTGTTGAGAGTCTTTGCAATATCTCAGACGCGCAATTGTGACGTCATACCGAATTTCTTTTAACACATTTGGACTTCTTACTTGTTAAAACAGAGAATTCAAGATGAAATACCAGCCGCAATTTGTAATATTCCAGCTGAGATATTGCTAAGGCCAATGAGGACTCTTCAACAGTTGAAGCAGATTTCAAGAACGCATTTTACAATGTTTTGCATTATTTTGAATTCGAAGAAAACTATCGTCCTTCATTGTGTACAACAGAGGTACTCAACCTTTCAGGCTCTGTGTCCCCCTTTGAACTCTGATGTGAATTCACGTCCCTCCAATCCCCCCCCCCTCTACTATATATTGTCAATACAAGAGCTGCTCAGGAAAGTTTCAGGAAAGTTGAATTTGAAACTAAAGCTAAGAATTAAATGATTAGATCAATTTATATACAGATTTGTCTATAAACTACACATCACTTAGTTTTGAACACGTTATTACTAAAGCTAATGGTCCCTGGGGGCGCACGACCCAGGTTGTGAAATCTTAATGTACAAGAACTAGAAATCGCCACGCAATATTTCATGCAGGATTTATTACAGGACTCGCATTATTTTCTTATTAAGATCAATCATTTGGAACATGAACAAGATAACTCTAACACGTAACATTTAATTGCATATAGTTAACATTTATATTTTATTAAAATGTCATTGACATTGGTTGCGAAGAGACATATTCTATCTTAGTTTTAAATATAGGGACACATTTTTTTTAATGAAACTGCAACGGGCTACGTTCAAGGAAGGATAAAGTTGGGAATCTTTTTCCAATTTTACTGTATTATTTTGAACTTGAAGTATTATTTATCACAGGACTCGCATTGTTTTCTTATTACTAGAACAAAATATTATTTGAATTATTATTGAAAATCCAAAATTTATTCGATTCTTATGTTTGGTGCAAGAACGAGGCATGTCCAATACGTAGCATTTACTGTAGGTATAAAATGTTTTCAAATGAATTTCAAAAAAAAATCCCCCCCCCCCTGAACGTTTTCAAAATGGGAGCTCTCCCTTGCTTGCACCGAGGTCTTGAACTGGTGGTCCAAAATGGCCGCCGAGGAGGCTGTGCAGTCAACGTTTCGGTGCCGAGTGCCCCTTCAGTCCGGATGCGAAATAGGGACCTCATAATAAAAGGCGCTGGGCAAACACAAACGCACGATAAGGCCTTAAGAACGCTCGTAAACATGGAGGCGGGCGCGAATATGTCGCAATTTTATGCTCTTAAGCTCTCTGACGTACTCATCCCCACAATAACCGTCTTCCCCGCGCTCTTATCTGCTTTGAAAAAACAAAAGGATCCCTAACGATCGAACAAGGCTTTTGGACAAGGAACTTCTGCCCTTCCCCCGCTACCTCGTGACAGTACCCCCGCCCCCCTCAAATCCAATTGTTCTTGTGTCACAACCGTTCATATTCAACTATTCCATCAGGGATCATCACCATAGAATTTTCGAGCGCGGTTTTTAGATTTGATTTGTACACCCCACAAGATAAAAACGGAAATTGCATTTTGTTTTTCTCTAAAGTTTTTCTTAAGTTTCGACGTGAAATGCCCTGGGCATTTGCTCTTCTCCAACTTTGACTCTGTCTCAGACAAACAAAATGAGAGAAAGCCTTTGACTTCTCGATATATTCGTGATTGTTAGAATTAAGGAAAAGGTGAAAATATGACTGTTGAGAGAGAGAGAGAAATATTAATATGAGCCGAAGATTGGTGTTTGAAATACGTTGGAAAGAAACGAAAACTTTTTCAATCTCCCTCACACAAAAAGAAAAAAAAATGTATATACTTTGCAACTGATATCTTTTTTTTAAGTTAGGAAAAAAAATGGAATTCATCAATACGTTTCGAGTCAAAATTTATGCTTAGGTACTTTTATTGCATTTTCTTTGAATAAAATATCTTGTTTCCCTAATCCTTTAGAACATTTGTACGTCCTTGTACATTTAATTCACCTTCATTTTAAGATGAAATATCATCATAAACTAATTAAACTATTTTAATCTTCCTTGATTCAATTGGCAAGTTTAATTTCCTGACATCTGTGTCTGTTCGTACGTATATGCGACATAATGTATTTGACTCCTTGTTCATCCCAAAATGACGCCTTGTCGTGTCGCCAAGGCGTCTTGACGGCGAAAAGTGATGCCTTGTCGTCCAAATACATGTAGAGCATTTGTACGTCCTTGTACGAATTTAAGATGGAACATCATCATCAATACGTTTCGAGTCAAAATTTATGCTTAGCTACTTTTATTGCATTTTGTTTGAATAAAATATCTTATTTCCCTAATTCTTTAGAGCATTTGTACGTCCTTGTACGAAGTTAAGATTAAATATCATCATAAACTTCTATTTTAATATTCACTGCTTCAATATTGACAAGTTTTTTCTTTTCCCCTCCCCCTGACGTCTGTATCTGTTCGTACGTATATGCGACTGTATGTATGGTTAGTTGAAATATCTATTTTGACTGTTCCCGAGTTTATTTTGACTAGTTCTGTCTTGATATCTGTACGTACGTGTCATTGAGAAAAAATAAAGTAGAGGGAGGGAAGACTTTCATTCATGAAACCTAGACCCCCAAGTCACGTGATAGATTTTAAAGCAAAGCATTGGAAGAAATCAGATTTCTTTCGTTTGTTTCACGCAAAACGTGCCAGCCATTCGTCGTTGTTGAGTCACGTGACTTGGAGCCTTTGGGTCAGCTTTTGCTAAGTCCATGATTGAACTTACTACCTCTATTTTAAATCCTACTCTAAGGTACGCATGTGATTTTTATGTGCGTATCTCGCATAACTCAAAAAAGGTTAGTCGTATAGGTTTAAATTTCGCATGTACGTTTTAGTCGTGTCTAGCTGTGCGCATCAGTTTTTGGTTGAAATTGAGAATACCAAAACGGCATTACTTGTTTTTTGTGACAAAACTAATGTGAACTTCTAGACGTTTTTTCATTAAAAAATTATTTTCTCCGATTTATCATTTTATGTTATTCAATAAATGTTTCGCTCCCCTTAGTGATAGTTTGCACACAGACCCCCCCCCCCCCCCCCCCCAGTATCCGTTAATAACAGTATTGCACACAGTTACAGAAGTTTTAAAACCGTAAAATATTTCCGTTTTCAGCTTCCAAGGAACAGTAATCTTTTGGTTTTTGAAATGTAGACATAATTTAATAAGCGTACAAGGAAGCAGTACTAGAAACGGTATTTCACATTTGATTGTATCGATGTAATGTTTGCATTAAAAAATTTGTTGAGTTCGAGTTTGGCAAATCCGGTTCACTTCGGAAACATTCTATGTTCATTTTTCTTTCAACTGTTACTGTGTGAGTTTTCCCTTTTACTTACATTAAATTTATTTTTGATGGCTAAAATGATAATTGTTCCCGAAATATGTTCTCATAAGAAGCAAGCATTCCTAAAACTCTCTTGTCTTACATTTCTCTTTTTATATTATAATTTTCCCCCAAAGCTTATTTTTTAACTCGTAAATACTTTACCGTTTGCTAGAACTTATTCACGTTAGAAGCCTTAACATGCTTGTTTCACATTTTTTCTCTCATAATAATCCTTAAAAAAAAAAAAAAAAAAAAAAAAAAAAAAAGCGTTATGATTGTCCCCGCGAATCCTCATTCAAATTGACGCATTCCTAAAATTATTATTCTGTATATTGTTCTCTACTCCGACAAAGATTTTTATTTATTTACTTATTTATTTCTTGAACCCTTAAATACACTGTAAATACCAGCTTGCGTTCCTTTTAGAAACATAATGAGAAGTATTTTTCGACCTTGCTATTGTGTGTTATTCTTTCTCTTTTAATTACAATGAATTTGTTTTTAAAAATAATCTCAGATTTTAAAAGGAATATCATCACTGAATTTCGTTCGCATTCTTTAGCCTAATATTGTGTGCAAGTTTTCTCTTCTTCCAATGTATTTACTTTTCTTTAAACTTTTTTACTTCTTGATCCGTAAAATGATTGTCATTTTCAGATCTCGTTCATTCTTAAACTGTTACTATGCATGTTTTGCTTTTCTCTAACAATTAAAAGGGGGGAAAGTTAGCTCGTTAATAATACGAGTAAAAGCGTTTTCATACCTTTATACTTCCGTCTATTTTTCTTTGTCATTTTATTCTAAAATGAACTTTTTTTAATAAAATTTATTTATTCATTGGACATAAAAAAAACCCATCATTTCAATTTAGTTCAAGGAAAGAGCAGTGTTTTAAATTAAAAGTGTTTTTCAAATTGAAATGACTATAAATCAGAAATTATTCGGTGGACATTTATTTTGCACTCTTCGATGGAGTATCTAGCATGTGGAGGACAATGCTCCGTTTTTAAAGTATCTAAATTACTTAAAAGGTAAATTAATGGTTTTCTTACCTTGTTTATAAAACTATCGATGTGAATAGACATGCATATGAATTGGAAGTTCAACTATTTTAATGCAATAATTTCCGTTATTGCTTTAAATTACTTGCGTTATTTTCTTTTATGTATGAAATCGAAATAATTCTGCTTTTTTTGGCGTCCAAAAAACGTGATAGATGAATGGAGCTGATCCCAAACCTTGTACAGTAAGATAAGGTTCAATTTGCAGTTTTATTGTACATGTACCATTGCAATGAAGAATTTAAATGCATTTCTCCGCTGCTGAATTTAAAGTCAAAATTTAATATCTGTGCTGCCATCTACTATCGTTGTCTGAAAATACTTTTTAAATAGGTAACATGTTCTGTACATCGATGAATGATGAAAATATTTCTTTAAAAAATCCAACCTAGGGAATTCGATTTGTAAAGTAATCATTTTGGGAATTTAAATCGTCGACAGTTATTCCGCTTATTGGGAATCAAGATTTTCGTTTTAGGATTCCTTTTCATGAGCGAATCAATGCTTTAAAAGGTTAGTTTCTTGACTTAACGAAGCATTATTTTTTACCTAGCCAGCGTCACAATTTATTGCATAGACATGAGTTTTAAGCTGGGTAAAGAAAGAATTAGGTACTAAAGTAATATCTACTGTCACTTATTGTTTTTACAGATTTCTTAGTACTATTTAATAGGCATGGATTTATTTTTTTTAATATAATCAACTGTAATGTTTTGAGCGGTGGTATCATGCACACTTGTCGTGCAAATAATACCATCATTTAAAGCGTAATCATAACAAATCATCATCAGCTGGAGGTCTTTGGACGGGGGCGTACTCCCTCTCCCGCTCCCAGAATCTTAAACTATATTAATTTTTGAGATACAAACAGCAACGTTTAAGGAAACACAAAATTTGTAATTAAATCAATGCAGACACGTTTATTGAAATTATAAGGCCTCTATTTACCCTTGTAAGTCTAAATTAAAAACTTGCATATTATTTAACATGTTTTATGATTTCGAACGTTCCTTTATATATTTTTTATTTTTTAGGTGTTTATTTGTTTCATATTAAAAATCTTAATAAGTTTAATGCTGATTCGTATGAGTACTGTATGATCAAACTCCTCCAGTCTAGATGAAAATTATTATCAAACTTCCCCCATCTAGAAAAAAATCTGGCCATTCTATCGACTTGCAGCATTTCCTTACGCTGTGAGTAAATTGTTCCAATGACACAAAAATTAGTAAATACCTTATTATTCAGTTATTAAGTTAAATTATTTTTTCTCATTGAAAATTGATGTTAAAACTATTTATTTTATCCCCAAAAGTACTTTTCTTTCATTCATAGTAGATATTTTGACATTATTTAAGAGCAATATCAGCCTTATATGTTGAAGATAACTTTTCCTAAAATTCAAAGATAATGTTTGAACTTATTCCATATATTGCTACATTAAAGTCGATGAAATATTGTACAAGACATTAAAACCTTTTATGCTGTGTATCATTAAAGTAATTTTCGATGAATTAGATCTAATTAGTTTACTATTTTAAAAAGACTACTTTAATTGTTGATCATAATTCTCTCCATTGCACAATAAGAATGTTGATTTAACGATGCCATTTATCAGCAACATCGGCTTTTGTTTTAAAAATAACCATCCATTAAAATTTGAACAGAAGCGAATATTCTTGTGTTTGCGCTGAAAAATCGTCTGCACCGAGAAAGACGAAATTCCTGCCATGACCCTGGGATGACCCCTTCCCATAATTCAAACTCCGAGGAAATTCTGACTGCCGCCGCACAAAGACCCTGCCATCGTAATTGTGACGTGACAAAGGGACTGTATACGGCAAAACTGTAAATTAAGCCCCGACCGGAGGCTCATTAACTGTAACCAGCTCAGGAGGGGGTCGAGGAACACGAATTCCCCCCTCCCCCTCCATTTTGGCAAATCGAGAGATAGAGGGGAGGCAGGCGACAACTTCTGATGCGGGGACAGGGAGTGTGCCACTTGTCTCGGTGGAAAATTTAATTAAGCGTAATATTTGTGTGCGTGAGATCCTTTCGCCGAATGGAACGAAGTGGTTAATGTCCATAAGTGAGCTTCGCTTCCGTTCTTTCGACTTAACAACGAGGAAACTTTTGGAACAACTTTGTTCTGGAATGGCTCGAGAAATACGCAGAACAGGCGTTGGATGAGAATTTCAGGTGTGCAACCCAGTGCTTTTGAACGTTTCGCATTTTTGTTCCGAATTCTCAATAATGCTACGTTTGCGCCGGAAGGAATGTTTCGTATCGTTTGTTCTCGGAGGAAGATTATTTTCTGCTGATCGAAGTGGAAGTCAACTTTCTCGTTCGACAAACGCTCTCGTTATGTTTTTTCCTTTCCTTCGTTTTGCTAATGGGGTGACTAGAGTCTAAGACATTGTTGTCTGTAGGAAATTAAATTTTAAGTTGATCTCTCTCTCTTGCAACTAGTTGGGAAAACTGCTACGAAGTTAAATGTCAAAGAGCTTTTGTTTTGTCTGTCGTCGCGTTCATGCGTAAGTAAGTTATAATATGTAAGAGAAAAGGTGCCTCGAAATGAGTTTCAATTTTTCTGTGAAATTATGTGTTTGTTATGATATTTTTATATCTTAGTGTCAATACTCGCTAATGTAGACAAGAAAGAATTAAGTGGAAATCTACTTTTTCTAATACCATTTTTGAAATCGCTGATTCATAAGCCATTCTCCCAAATATTCGTAAGTGTGCAAGTAAATGAAGGTATTTTTATCTCTCTCTCTCTCTCTCTCTCTCTCTCTCTCTCTCTCTCTCTCTATATATATATATATATATATATATATATATATATATATATATATATATATATATATATATATATATATATATATATATATATATATATATATATATATATACTTTGCAATATGGATCAATAAAATGCACTTTGAAATAGGATATTTCTGCTTGCTAGGTTTTTTTTTTAAATCTTATATTTACAACAATTATTTATAATGTTTTCAATGCTTTGAATTTTAGTTTACTACATAGGAAAATGAAACTTTTTCACTATACACTGTTTTAAAGTCTTCTTGTATTCATTCTGTGCGAATAAGTATTTCAAAATATAATTTTACCAAAATTTCAAAATTTGAAAACAATTTCATCATCGTTTCTTTTCTGTAGAAGCAAAATCACCAAACATGTTTGAGTACTACTGGTTTACGTTAAATCCACAGAACTTGTGATTACAACATTAATTTACCTTTCATGACCTTTTTTCTAACTTAGAAATTGACCCATTTGCAGAATTTTTTTCATTAGTCTGCGACGCACATTAAAAAACCAAAAACAAGTCTGCAAGATAAACCGGCATTAGATTAATCGTAAAACCTGAATCGACGCCGAGAAATACTTCGAAATAAGATGCTAATACAAATATATATATATATATATATATATATATATATATATATATATATATATATATATATATATATATATATATATATATATATATATATATATATATATATATATATTGCTCCCAGCTTAAGAATTAGTCTTTAGACTTTTTAAAGAATCTGCGACATACGTCGCAGTGTTGTGCGGTTTCTATTACCAGAGAAGTTTTCATATCCTCTTTGTCCTTTTATCAATAAGTAATTTTACTTTTTTATGGAGAGGGAGAATATTTTAGCTATTCTCAGTTCTTAGTTACTCTTTTCTTGACGCATCCAAATTACTCTGATTTACAAATTAATGAATACTTAGAGACCATTATTTAGACATATTTGTCCCCTTGAGTTTAAAAGTAGTTTTGCACATTATTGAACACGAATAATGTTTAAGTTATATATTTTTCATGTAACTGAGATATTAAAAATTCTCAATAAATGTGTTGATGGGTTTTGAGGAGAAATCAACAATTTTCTTTTATTAAATAAAGCTTAAGGTAACTTCCTGGAAAATATTTAAAACACGCAAACTCATGAAAAAAACTTCTACAAAATTTACACAGTATTTATAAGTTTACTGACTGACCATTATTTTTTAATTGTTAGAAAACAGCTTTTTTCCTTCAGAAGAAACTCGCTCATTTGCGCCTGTAAATGTGGCTTCATAGTTCTAATAAGCAGATGACGTAGAAACCAATTTGCGTATTTTCTGGATAGTCGTGTTTTAAAAACGGGTTTCACAAATTTTTTTTTCTTTTTCTTTTTTTTTTGTTTAATTTCATTCTGTATTAAGGCTAAAATTTATTTCATTATTATTGGTTTTATTTTATCTCTTCTAAATTTTGTTAGCCATTGTTCTTTATTAAAAAATAAACCTAAGAATATGAACTAAAAATAGAAACACGCGCCATTGTGAATCTGTAAATGTGGCTTCATTGTACTAATAAGCAAATGGCAGAGAAACCAACTTGAGTATTTTCTGGATGATAATATTTTTGCCGGGTTTTACAAATAAAATAATAATTAGGTACAATTTTTGATTTTTTAAATTTCATTTTAGTTAAAAGAAAAAATTGTTTCACTAAGCTGGCCTGTATAAAGTATCACAAAACAATTTCTATCTTTTCATTGTTCATTTTTTTTTGAGTAATTTTTCTTTATTAAAAAAAAAAATAAATGTAAAAATTAAAACAGAAAAAAGAAATGGCTCTACTGTGCCTCTGTACATATAATCAAATGACAGAGAAACCCACTTGCATATTTTCTTGATACTAATGTTTAAACGAGTTTCACGAATAAAATTTACTTTGCGACAGTATTTGCTTTTTGTAATTTCATTCTGTATCATAGCTAAAATCTATTTATTTATTCCCGTATCAAAAATAAGTCATCAAACAACAATTTTTAGTATTTCTAACTTTTTTTTAGTTATTTAGAAATTAAATACAAAAATTTAACTGAAAAAAGAAGTGCGCGAACTTTGCGCCTGTAAATATGGCTTCATGGTACTTATAAGCAAATGACAGGGAAATCATTTTGCGTATTTTCTTGATAGTGATGTTTAAAATGGGTTTCTTGAATTAAATGTATTCAGAAACAATGTTTGCTTTTTGTGACTTCATTCTGCAGCAAGGCTAAAATTTATTTCATTATTATGTAATATGTTTTATCAGGGATTCAAAAAGTGAGTTTTTAGGGTTCAAACACTCGTAGATTTTTTAAAACTATTTCGAAAAAATACTTTTAATTATACTTCTTTGCTGAAAAAATTATTATTACTATTTTATTGTTAATTTCTTCATTTGTTTTTCAATTTCACTTGAAAAAAAGATTATTAATGAAGAATTTTATAAGCTTAATGCTTTATCTGTTGTTATTGCAAACGCATCCTTTCGTACAAATCAATTCGTTTTCCTTCAAATTTTGAATAGCACCTAACGCTAATAAGAACATTAACATTTCTTCAAATTTGAAACTACCAAACTTGACTTTTATCATCTATTTTAATTGTCATAAAATATGAATTTATGAAGTATTGCTTCGAATGTGCGTATATGAGTACACGCATCTATTCTTTTGAGTAGTTGAAAAGACATTGAATGTTTAACAGGGGTAAAGTTGTGTATGTACACTTAAGATTTCTTTCCTTTATTTAATAGATGCGTCCATTTTTACATTTGAGGCAGTGAGAAGCAAAGGGATGTAAGTGGCGAAATTAAAAATTTGGAGATAATCAGTACTCATGGTAGGTGAACCTCTCCTCTGTCTTGGGGCAAGAGATGGTGCTAGTAGCCCTGGTAGTTGCTGCTATACAGTATGATTTAGAAATAAAAAAATCCAATGAACACCTACCTAGGATGTTATCTTTAAACGCGTTTTACTCAAAACTTGAAAATGTCCACTTACATCCCTTTGTTTCTCAGTGCCTCATTTGTTCATGTTAATGTCATTTATGTTCATGTTAATTATTTGTTCATGTGTTTTTTAGACACTTTTTAGACTTAAAAATCTTTCAACTTTTTATTAAATTTTTATTCATTTCCAGTGAAGATGATCAAAAACATCGCTATTTCTCTTTAAATGGAATAAAATATTTTAACTTACGAGTATTTTGACTTATTCAAAGGAAAGGAATCATTTTGCTGAAAATAAACTAATTGCCTCTTTTTTTTTCTTCCGAAAACCAAGATCACACTCGGTGTTCCAATCAAAAAAAATACATAATATATTTTTCTCTTTGACGAGTCCTTACCCCCTCGTCTTCAACATAAAACCTTCTCTCACAAATATTTCACCATGATCCCCTCATTTCCTGTCTCTCCCCCCCCCCTTCGGTTATAAAATAGAAATGTAGAAAGAAAAAGGAAGAATGAAATGCTCGTCGTAAACGTCAGAGACAGCGTCGGAATTTTTATGAATCAGTCGTAGCAGCGTAAAACGCAAATGATGTCGTCTGTGTTTACAACACCCTTCCTTCTCGCGCTCCCATTGTTGATCTTGGTTCTCGAGCAACTCGTAATCCCTTGTTCTGATGCATGTGCGACTGAAGAGGGGGAAGGAGGAAAGAATGGAGAAGGTTTATTTGGGATTTTTTTCTACCCCTTTTTATTCAATTTGATTATTGCCCTTTTTGTTGACAAAAATGCTTCTTTCTTGTCTTCCTTTTTTTTTCTTTGATTGGCTATTTTTTTTAGGTCTTGAATTTATTCTCTTTCTCACTCCAAGGCCCCTCTGTACTGACCTACACACGCGGTTTAATCACAGTTTGCGGTCACCTGGGGATGTATTTATTTAAATAAAGAAAATTTAATGCAAAATATTTTAATGTAATAAATCCAATATGAAGAGAATATTACGAGGTTGCAAATTCATTCTTACTTTTTTACAGTTAAGCCCGTTCATTAGAATATCTGATAAAAGAATATCCCGCTTAATGTAATACATATTCAATGTAAAACCGTTGATGTCTATTATTTTAATCCCGTTTAATGGAATATCCCGCTTATTAGAATACTTTTTTGTGGGAAACTGGCTATTCCATTAAGCGGGTTCGACTGAAATGTGACATTTTCAGTTCCAAGTTAAATAATGTGTGGCAATATATTATATAGATTATTGGAAAATTATTATGTGTTAAATAATTCTTCAATATAATCTATATCGTCACATCAATTAAAGAGTAGGATATCTTACTGTTATTCCTAGGATTAGATGCTTTACTGTTGCTCTGAGGTGACGGTATGTGCTCATTATACCTATTGCCATGCAATATGATAATATATATAGTTACCTATTTATGGCATGTATTGTAATTCAGGGACTTCTCGACGCTTTAATGGTAAATGATGAATAGCTGGTTAATATTTGTGGATTTAATTACAGTAAACTATCATTAATTCGGACCCTATCAAATCGGACTTCGCTTAATCCGAACAGTCATTTCGTGTACATACTGAATAAATGAAAGGCGAGTTAGCGCAATTATGTATTGGTATGGGCTATAATTTGTATTTTCGTAATGTATTTTTGTAATTTTTTCTTATGCAATTTTACATTTCATTCTCTTGAATTCAAAATACAAATTTTACTGCACACAGTAGTTTAATTGTACCTTGTCTCAGTTAAATATTTTTCTTGTTCAAATCTTACGACCTGAATCCCCTATTAGTTCAAATTAATGAGGTTTTACTGTACTTTCTCAGAAACTATGCTTTCATGTATTCTAGTATCATATTATGAAAATTTGGTTTGGCCACCTTAAATCCTGTAAAGACAATAAACAACGAGAAAGCTAACTGTCCACTCTCTTAACTGTGGGAGACTATAAGTGCTGTTGAATAATGCACTTGCTAGTTGAGATCCATCTTTCCCATAGGTTCATTAAATTTATAAACATTTATAGATCTCCTTCAGTCAACAGCGTTTGCCACAGTACATAATTTTTGGATAGCATCGATTTTTCCTTTTACTATAAACTATTCGTTAAGTTGTCTTCACGAGGATGTGTTTCATTCGTTTAACAGGAACAAAAAAAGCGTTTAAGATTTTTTATTTATTTTTAGCAGAAACTCAACTACATTGTGTAATCCCATGCTTCGGCAATGGGAAGTCCGCAATGATTTGCCTTGATGGCTAGAGCGCTGTATTCATGTGCGTTCGAAGTTTAGTGCAAGGTATGCAGGAGCTTCCTTTCTGAAGAAGAGTGGCAGCACGCTCCAGATATTTCTTGAGCTCAGGGGAAAAATTGGTTTTGAAGTTGCTGAATTCCCTATTGCTTTTCATTCAAAATTCATGGAGCAAGAAGTCCATTAATTAAAAGTTGTGTAGAACGAAATAGAGGTTTTTTTTCTGTTCGTGCTACGTTTACGTTTCGTAAATAATAACTAACAATATATAATGGCGTTTTAATTGTTGCCTTTATTTCTTCCCTTTGCTTTTTTTTTCAAAAATGCTTAATTTCTCTTATCGGACAGTACTTGGATCCAATTAATTTGAAAAAGAGGTTAATATAATTTGCTGTTTTGATCTTCACATCTCAATAATATCATCAAACGTACTTTTGCAGTCATCTAATGATTTTCTTCGAAATTAATTCTATCTTTTTCCTAATTCCAAATAAAATAAGGAAAAAGCTTTTGAAAAACGTTCAATAATTTTTCAACCATGCAAAACCTTTTAACAAATTTTTACACATTGCAATGTTAGTAAAAGAAAAAAAAAATGCTGGTGAGCAAAATAAATAACCATTCTCGCCATTCCTCAAAAGCCCTGCATTTGCTGCATTCCAAAACACAAAAAGATATTTCCCAGCATTCTTTTGGGTGTAAATCACAAACCACGTCCTTTTAGGTCTTTGCCTCCGTTTCGTGCTAATGGGTCTGTTTTCGAATTTTATTTTCCCAACTCAACATCCTTGCTAAGAGAAAAAGAATCCATAAAAGGCATTCAAATGAGATGTAAAATGTTACGTGAAAAATTTCCACGTTTGTTGTTTTACTAGCAAAGGATTCGCAAAGGTGTGAACTATTTGTGAAATTTCTTCCATTTTATTTTGTTTGGAAATGCCATTTCTCGACATCAGAAGATTCATATTTTATTTGTATTTCTGTGGTATTTGCGAAAAATATCAAAAAACGATTTTTTTTTTTTTTTGCTTGTATAGTTTTCTCTTTCATTACAAATCTAAAATAAGTATCATAGGAAAAGCCCGAGGAGAAGATCTTATTGAAGTTTTTTTTTTCTGCAGGCACCTGTTAAAAATATTATTTTTTCATTGCCTACGGCAATGTAAATTTCTAAAGGATCAAAAGGATTTTTAAAAAAGGGAAAGAAAAAAATAATTGCAGATTATTCCACAGACGTAAATTAATTTACCTCAAAAGCTATTAAGTGTTTGAAAGATCTATCCATTTGAATTTAAGCTAAATCATTTTAAAAGTTCATCTTGTAAAACTGGTAAAGCTTGAGATATTTTTTTTAATGTTTATTATTTTAAAACTAAAACAACTGATTTATCTGTGCCGCACCCTTTTGCTTTTTATCTGAAATATATATAGGAGTAGCAGAAATTTAACGCATCTAAAATTTGACAGGAGGAAAAATTGATAAGTTTGTATGATAGTTGAATAATGACGTAATAATTAACTAAAAAGTTTAGTTTCTGCTTTGTACACAGCAATACCGGGATATCCATACATTTATAACGATGGCGTAGATCCCAAGAAATCCTTTGAGCAATCTTAAATTCCGTTAGAAAAGTATTGTAAGCTATGAACGAACGTAAAGGTGTTTTGTTAATTGCTAGAAATGCATAAATAATTTTAGGTTAGATGAACAATTTGGTTCGATCTTAAAAACATCTTTCGATCTTAAAAACATCAGTTTAGTAGAAATTCTGCGGTTGGGGATTTGTAGTCACGGGCTGTATCTCTAAGTATCTTGCCCAACATAGTTTTTTTTTTTTTTTTTTGGCTTAAAATAACTTTTTTTTTTTGCATCTCGATCAGCTATTGTGCGATAAGAAGCTAAAATTTGAGAATCTGCAGTAGAACTTTGATTATCCGACACTTTCTTAATTGAAACCTCGTTTAACAGAAGTCGGTTTCCTTGAATTTTATTAAATAAATTTTTGGAACACTGTCAAGATTTCTTATTTTAAATTGTTATTAAATTCGTGAGCAATCAAATATAAAAGTAACTTTCATTTTAAGAGCGTATTTATGTTTAAACCTAAAGAACAAAACCTGAAACAACTGCATGAATAATATCACGATACAATAAAATTTACTATGTTATTGGATTTCAATTGCATTTTCCGACTTGGGTGACTTAATCTAGTTGAGTAAATTTGTTCTCTCTACTGCAGTAACATGATTGAAAACGTCCCATTTAGTTAGTTATTTTGTAAGTGTTCACATTTTAAAATCCAGAGTTTTTGTCTTCTGACAGCTCTTTTATCCGAAATTTTCGATTTACCTAAGATTACCTCGGTCCTGATAACTCCGGTTAATCGAGATTCATGACATAGAATCCTGTGCCAATTGCGGATAATTCAGGATCCCTTCTTACCGAATGTGTACACCATGGTTTTATAAATACTGTACGACTTCAAATCCGATGCAGAATTGTGAGTGTCAACGTTAAGTCTCGTTACATTCATACGATACGATTCTGGGTGTAACATTGTTCATTGACAGGATATTAAAATATTAATTTATTTATTCGTTACAGTACAACCTCGTTTTTCCGGAATAACTGGAACCAAAAGCAATTTAGATAATACAAGTAAAGTGGATAGCTGGCGATCAAAATCTCAAAATAGGCTAACTTACCATTTATTACGATAAAATCCACGTCTTATTACCAACTTACAGAGCTATTTACGGAACAGGAAAAAATGTGTAAAGAGATTTTCTCATTATTTCTCAATAAAGAATTGATCCAATGTAAAGCTCTACACCAGGAATGCTGAGTAGTTAGACTACTCGAGTCAAAAATGGTAGCCACTTTTGACTTTTGGTAGCCGTTATGTTTAGCTCAAAAAAAGTAACCATAGGGAGCGTGCTCCAATGAATGTTCTACCAACGTGGAGTCGACTGATACGCTGAACATCTCTGGATTAAAAGCATGTAGTCGTAGCACGGTTTAAGATACGATTTTTCACATATAAAGAAACACATGGTAGCCACATTTGGATATTAAGACTTGATTGTTTGGTTGAAATGGTCGTCCATTGACGACTGGCGACCTCTAATCTAAAGCTTTAGTCCAATGTCTTCCGTTTCAAACGTGAGTGGTGATTGATTGAAACATAGGGACTCTTCAACAACAATGAATAACAGAAAGAATGGATGTTTGGCATCCTTATAGTCACGTTCTTGTTATCATGATTTAAAATAATTATCCAAGTGAACATGTAAGTTAAAAGAAGAACAAATCTTCGTCAGAGATCCAGAAAAACGAGAGCCGGATAAAAATGTTCTATTATATTTAATAATTTTCTTTATTTCCGTAAGATAGTTGATTGGAGTAAGGGATATCATCCGGCTGTAAAACTATCTTGGTATTTACAACTCACAGGCTGCGTTTTCAGAAGCGAATTTCGGCCTTCCAGCCCATCTCGGAAAGCGAAATTGGCTGCAAGTCACGTTTACCTTTATCGGTCCCCAAAAACGGGCTGATCTGCATTTTTACTCTCGATGTCGGCATAAAAAGACATCGCAAACAATTTCGACGTCGTTTCTCATCTTGACGCTCCTTCATAAAACGGGGGAAGGGGCAAAACTAAAAACTCCCTCGTAAAAATCGGAAGGAAATGGAGGAGCGCTCTTTTTATGAATCCCTCCCTATAGCCTCAGAACGCTGATGACGTCTTCAACCGCTTTGCGACCGATGCTGATGCTGCCCTTTATTCCTCGACCGAAATTCTCTCTTTTTCCGTTTTCGTGCGCGCATAATAGGTGACAGAATGGGATGTAAAATGTTTGCTGAGGTCTCCACCCCCCCTCTTTTTCTGCCTATGTTCTTTTTATTGAGGGTGGGCACGTGAAGGGGCCTCCTGACATGCGTGACTTTGATGTTTTTTGATTGATTGGTATGAAAAGGTAGAAATATTTATCATTTATTAAGTAGGTTTTTTTTTTTTTTTTTTTGGGGTGTTTAATTGCTAATTATCTGTAGCAAAGCGTAGACCAGTTAGATGCAAAAATGTTTACTGCAGTAAAGTTTGAAACTTAACTTGCTCAACTGGTTATTTTTCATCTATCCAAAATAAAATTATCTTTGAGTTCTTTGGGATAACGTTCACCACTCCCAAAACATGATTAAATGTAGCTAAATAAATTTTGTTATTGTTTATCACATCACTTGAATTATCTCTTGGCTAGATTGAAAAATCCCCAGAAAATCAACAAGTAGAGGACAGTTAAAGAGGTCCTTCTTATCAAAACCCAGAAAAGCTGGAATATGATTGGGTAATGCTTGCTGGGGGGATGCATTTAGTGGTGTACACTTTGTGATCCTGTTCATTTCTAAAACATTTCAGGCAGCATTTCATTCAGCAACGAGTCTGGAAATGATAGTTAGCTGAGTCCTGTCTCCACTATCAGTTAAGAGTCTCGCCAGAACAGGCTCTTCTATGCTAACCAAGCACGAGAGAAAACTTCGACGCCTGGAAATTTTAATGGCATTTGAATTAATAAATAAATGATACTTATATGCATTCGTTATTACATTATATCTGGAATAATTCAGGATTTACGTCATATTGGTTCTAAGAGGTTCGTTGACAATGTTTTATAGTCCCTTACTCGACGCTCTTTATGTAGTAATTGACAAAAAACCCATACTCTGTCTCAAAAGTAAACAGCATACAGCTAAAGAGCAAAATAATACTAGAGATCACAAATTCGACACTGACTTTTCAGGCATAAAAAACAACCGCTTTGCTATTTACAAGAAGCCCTTAAGCTGCGAAATGTGATATAAGTAAGTTTAGAACACAAGAAAGAGGTGCTCTTCAATGCACTTTTTTTTTAATATATCGGTTATTCATATTTCTATCAAGTTATTTTTGTCTTCGGATGGAAGCGGGATTGTTTTCTAATTATGAGATATTTACTTAAATTCCGTAGTAGGGATTTTCAAAGGATGGGAGAGTGGGATTTTCATTTTGTTCGAAAAAAAAAGGCAGCGTGGGAATGCAAGCATAGGACACTCGCTCCCAATATCATTTTGCATCAAGGATACATGCGTATCCTATTCTTATATTCACATAATGGCTACTTGTAAATAAATTGTTTATTTGTTTTACCCACGACTCATCAATGCAGTCATCAAATCTCACCATACAGTCCACTGCTGGAAAATTAGTCCCCCCCCCCCCCGAAGCCAGGCGGCTTCAGACACGTAACGTGTTTTTTAATCTTGATTCTTTCTAAAAAACGATTTAAATTTTTGCGAATCAAATAAGATGACGGCGCAATCTTCGGAGGTTGTTGGGAGTCATCGGGCAAGACGGAACCCCCTTAGTTGTGTAAAAAAAGCTTGCAGCTTTAATACAATCACAATATTATAAAAATTCATAGTTTTTCAGTTGTTGTTCTTTATAGAAAATGACATAGTTAAATGAAAATGATTGCGGACGGAATGAGTCAATTAGAAATTTTATTATGGATCGAGCCACGACAACGGTTTGATAAAATTATCAAAAACAAAATTTTTACAACTGTTTCTGAAGTATACCCTTTCTACGCAGCTAGAAATGCTTATTCGACAAACTATCCAAAATCATAGCTGCTGCACTCTTTCACGTTTATCTCCAAAGCATATTAATGATCACCTCTTTGATGAAATCTCGCCATTAGTCATCACTTTAAAATTAAAGTTAGACGAAAGTTTTCCTATTAACTCTGCGAGAAGTGCCATTTCTCGTCATGAGGTTATTTAAACCACCGCAAAATCGATTCGCAGTTAGGTGCTGAATTCATCACCGGACTACTAAGCGATTCGGTATTAGTTCCTCATTAACACAGAGTCTAGTTGATTGCTCGGCTCCCTGGGCCCCTTCTTTGCCGCCCTCTTCGCGAAAGAGGGCGAATTTGTGCACCGCCCCTGCAGCAAAAGTCACGCACCGAAAACGACAACTTTAATGTCACTTTCTCAGAGTTCCATTGTTCTGCGACGCGTGCTCCGTTCCTAGCTCGCGATTGGCTGGTTCGGCCAGAGGCTCCTCAACCTCCCTTTTTCCTCTCTTCTTTGTGACCAGGTTTAAGGCTTCCCTGATGGGAAGCTTCCTCAATCACCATTTTGGCCCCGGTCTGAAGTTCTTCTATTAAAAAAAAAAAATCTGTGCACATACACACACACATTTGTATACAAAATAGAATAAAATGAATTATTCTTGAGAGGAAGGAATAAAAATTAGAACCTTCTCGTGCGTGTCATCAATGACTCGGAAAAATCGGCAGTAAAATAACTAGCTTGAGTACGTTTGTATAACGGAATATAAGTAATGAATTATAGTAATTTTAGAAATAATATCCATAAGAAAAGGTGCCCAGTGGCTCAGTGGTAGCGCTTCTACGCCGCAGACCCGGATTCGATTCTCAGGTTGAGCACGGCCGACTCACGTTCATCCCTTTCTTGCGTCGATAGAATGAGTACCAACCGTGCTTGGGAACTAAACCCTGGGGCTTCTCGTGTGGCTGACCTCCTAACCGTCCATCTGTCTTGAACCCACATCTCAGTTTTTGGTCAGTAAAACTGAGACGGGCACAGGGTTTGATTTTTGGTTATACATATAAAGAAAGAGAGAGGGGGAGAAACGTGATAACAAAGCAGCGTAAACTCGTCAGAGGCAACTCCTTTAACTCAAAAGAAGTTTTAAAAGGCTGAAAAGAAGACAATATCCTTTCTACGAGTATACGCCATAATTTTGGAAAATAGGATCTGATAGAACCAGTTCTGTGTGTGAATGGAACATTCTCCTTTTACAGAAATTATGATAAATGAACACCTACAGCGAGGTTTTGCCTTCAATCTTCGAGTTGAACCGAGCCATTGCTTCGGTCACTCTTCTGGTCTGTGCTGATTCTATATTAGCTACCAGTTTGTTTGACACTCTTGGCTTTCTCAAGAGGTTTTCAACCTCCAGCTCAGTCACTTCCTTAGCGGGGTTGATGAGTGCTAATAAGCACGAAACTGCAGTCCTCGGCTGGAAATGACTGAGTTGGCGGTGTATTTCATGTATTTCTTTCTTAACCCTGGCTATAGGGCGGTAACTTACTGATAATTTTACTGTATTTAGTGTTCCGTAATAATTTATTTTTATTCATCTTGAAGTTTTATGTAATATTTGCATTAAAACCAACATATAGAAATGCACGAGGTGTGGACAATGCTCAATGCGAAGTCAATGAATGTTTATCGATTGAAAAAAGAAAAAAAAACTTTTCTCTACGATTCGGGAGTAAAGATGGCGAATGGGCAGGTAACTTTTCATGGCCGCCATTATGCTAATCCGACGCGAGCAACGCCTAGGGACGGAGGTTGTTATTGCTTTGCCTCATCGACTCATTTTGTCGAACATATGGAATGACATTTTTTTTATGATTATTTTTGCGCTATTTTTTCGAGTTAGGTGTTATTTATATGCAAGAAGGGAATACGACGTTTTCGATGAGACACATTCAATATTCTTTTTTCTAATTTGAAGTCGTTATTTTTTATTTTTTCCATTTACGTTTCGAGTTAGTCGCCGATGTACGGAAGTTTTGCCTTAATCGCGGGTGTATGCAAATTTCATTTTAACACTCTGTATTGGGACTATGTCTTTTGAAAGAAGAAGCTATTCGTTTTATCGTCTTTGGATATTTTGTATTTTTGAATAATTTATTCGTTTACCAGGCTTAGATGCAGCACTTTTGGTTTTTTCTTTAGAAATATAAAAATATTTTTTAATTAAACTCGTGTAATGCCAAACCACTATCTTGCGTCTTGCTATTTTTATCGCAGAGAATCCCTTAAACAAAGCTGGCCCCTGTCGGTCGTTGCGTTAAGTGCATTAGCCATTTACCTTCTGTCTCTCATACTTGTGTGTGTGTGTTATTGCTAATTTTTAAAATTGAAGTACGTCAACCTTCTCTGGCGAGTGTCAACGTATCCTAAACATATAAAAAAATACAGAATATTTGATTTTAAACTTTTTTTTTTAAAGCATGGAAATTACTTATTTCGAGTACAACATTCTTGACATAATGAAGCGCAATTGGTATATTACACTGTTTTCAACATAGATAGCTATAAATAAGTAATGACGAATAATTAATTTGTAGGATTTAATGAGTGTGAGTAAATGAATGCACATTTAAATGGATTAATATATTAATTAATGAATAAATAAAATAACTGTTTCACTATGTCCTATTCACTTTGCCGCGTTTGCCTAGGGCCACCCAGAGCCAAGGAGGGCCCTTTGTTTGGTTGCCGAGCCCTCTATCCGCATAAAACTTATACAATTTATTCTGCTTCGAATTCTAGCTGGACCCGCCTAAGGCCCGGTGCCTTAATTCCCGACTACGCTGACATGGTCTCTCGTCAGGCCTGTGTATGACCTTGGTCAAATTGTACTACACATTTATATTAAATCATACCTAATATTGAATAAATATATATCACACTGAACACCACTGGGTCTCTCATAATATTCGAAATGTTTATTATTCTATAAAAATGACATGTTTATTTTATTCTAACAAGAAAAAATATTTTTGATGCAGTATAAAATATTGCAATATCGGTATCAACTTTTGAAAATGGTTGGTATTATCATGCACATTCATCTTTATAGGTAACTATTTTCTGACTGGAACCAACAGCATGTTTAATTACATAGTTAAAATATTGCCAGATAGATGGCGCTGCAGAAAGAGTAAAATATTACACTTTATCCCATAATCCCTATGTGTGATCTTCATAAATGTTAGATACATTTCGCTATATGTTAACATATCTCTACATGTCAAACTCACTGATATATCGAGTATGCAGACTGAACTTATAAATTTTTCAGTTGCTCCAAATGCCCATCATTTATTCAAATATATAAACATCATTTTACATATTTTCTATCTCTATCTATTTCCATAAATACCAATCCATCTTAGTCATTTATTCAAAATATCTATAAAATGATCTATCTTCTCTATCTTTATAGATAACATTCCCTACTCTCGTTGTTTTCAAATATAAATTTAACCTTCAATATCGTTCACATTCGTATATGAGCTCATCAGTTGTGATTCCATTGATTGGAGCAATCTAGAAACGTGCAGAAGACGTATTTTAATTGAAATGCTTTCACATTAATGTAATTAAATAACAAAATCGATGTGTTTGTCAGTGGTTTCTCATATCGGTGCGCTGCAATTCTCCGCTCGACCGTGGTAATAAATAAAACTTGGAAATATGGTGATTTAATCATTTCATGCTGTTTTCCATCAAATTAGCGAGATGCAGTCATTATTTATTCAACGATTACCTTTCCTTTGTCTGATAAGGTATGTAATGTATGGTATGAATGTATTCTTAACGTCTTTAAATCTCTTGTCAAGCACGCAGTTAAATTTGATTTATTTGTGTTCAGTCCATAAAAAAGATATTGTTATTTGTCACCGTGAAAAATGCTGTTAGAAAGCAGCATTTAGATTTTTAATCAAAATTGAGAAAACATTATGAAGCATAGTGCTTTGTTTTTGTAATTTAATATCCTGTCACAAAGTTTGCCATTGAAAAAAAAAACACAACGGTATAACAGTAAATGTTGCAACTTATTACCGTTTTTGCCGTTTGTTGTTCAGATTTGAACTGAACTAATTTCACTTTGATGACGTCTCCAAGATTAACCCGTAGGCAGGTAAAGGGCAGTATCTGCAAATTTTTCATTTCCGGTGTTTTTGAATTTCTGTCATCTATTGTACTTTAGCTTTATAGTACAAGCTTGCTTATTTGGTTTTCTCTGAAAATAAACCACGAAAATAGCGCCAAGTTCAACGTATCCGCCTCTAAAGATGACGTATCATCATCACTTAATGCAAAGTGTGTAGCACTTTAAATACGTCGATATTTAATCTTTAATTTCGGAATCAATGCGAAGAGTTAGAGCAAACACTTACTATATTGTTTTCCCTTATATTAATTTGAAAGTCCTCCACATTAACACTACACACAGCCCTAGCATTTATAACGGGACATTTTAATTTTGGTCAATAATCGTAAAAAATAAATACACAATAATAAAAGTAATAACTTTTTTTTTTCATTTATCTTGTTCCTCTCATCTGTATTGGTCCTATTTATGTGGCATCAGCCTGTTCTCTTCATGTGGAAGACATGCCTTAATAGCTTCTAAGCAGGAAGTGATGAAAAATTTCAATGTACTTTACAGAACAAATATCTTTGCCACAGAACAATTATAGATAAGTTTTTGACTAAAAAATGATTAAAGGAGTATCCCCAGTATTTTTGAAATGACCCCTCTCCTTTTTTTCCATCAGAAAGCTATGAGAGAGTAGTATCTGTCTCTGAGCGGGAAATTAGAGTCCAATTAGTTTCAGATTTTATTATTTATTCAAAACTGATATTATGTGCAAATGTTGTGCAGAACATTTCAATCAGTTCTCTTGTGAAACACAGCAAAACTTTGCCACTAGGCTCAATAGTGTAGTAAGAAAAACTAAATAGATTGTTGCTGAATAATGGGCCATGGATTAAGTATGTATGTAATGAATTACAAACTGTGTTTAAATTTTTAATGTAAAATAGTTTGACCAGTAATTCGTTATTTAAGCACAATTTCATTTTTAGAAATTCATAATGTCGTTAAAAACTGTGTAGCATTTGGTCCCTGACATTGAAAACAATTTTATTGGTATTTAATTCTTAGTCAAAAACTCGGAAAGCTTTTACAATTCCTCTTCCATATTTGGTTGAAGGGGGGGGGGGGTGAAAGTGAAAATATTGCAGAACTCCAGTAAATGAATGCGTCTAGATACCAGTGGATAAACACTAACTTCTCTAAACGTTTTCTTTTTGTAATTGTTAAGAAGGATTTTGCTATTGCATATTCCTCTAAAGAAAAGTCTGAAGTCTTATTTTTTCTTTGAAAAAAATTACCAATTGCTCATGAGGTATGTTCCTTCACTGTAAATCTGCCCTATTTAATTCTGAGCTCTTAATGGAAAAGTTCGATAATTTTTCACTATTAAAGGAGGCATAGGAGAATTCCGCAAGAAGTCCGTTCAAGCTGAAGATGTGGCTAGCTCTTCTGGAAAGCACAGAGAAAATTAGAACCTCATATCATTTTACTGATTCATGGAGATTTATGCAACAATAAGCTTAGTTTTTAATGATAACATGCGATGCTAGCAAATAACGGAAATAAAGGAAGCGCGGATTCAGAAGTCACCCCTATCCTTATATATTATTTCTGTAGCCTGTTTTTGGTTTCTACGCGAGATTTTCCTCAACTCTTGATCGATTTCTTTGATTTACACCTTATTTTAAAGCTTATCGTGCAGGCTACTGACGAAAAATAGACCCACGGTTTAAAAATTGTTTTTTCGAGCAAAAAAACCTGTTTTTAAAGAACCAGAATGAGATTTTCGGTTAAATTTATAACTTTAACTTGCACTGTTACCGACAGAGCTGAATAGCTTGATCGGCAGAGCGTTCGACTGGTAACCAGGAGAATGCGTGTTCGGGCCCACGTCCGACAATCTGCATCAAAAAATTAGAAAAATATCGCGCATTAAATGAACAATGACTAACAAATATGAGGGAATACATGAGGTAGAAACGCTCCTAGCTGTTATGAAATCTTGATGCAACACGGAGCTAAATTGATACTCAATTGCAAGGTTTTTGATTTTTTTTTTTTTTTTTTTTTTTTTTTTTTTTTTTAAGCTTTGGCTCCGGGAAGAAAATTAAAGCATACTGTAAGCGAAAATATAAGTATCAGGTTTAAAAATTTCAGACTACATTGGAATTGTTTTTTGTTCCGTAAAAATAATAAATCGTATGTTGAAATCTAGATTCTTCTAATGAGTTTTTGACTCTTTGTACAAATAAAAAAATACTACCTCAATTTAAAGGGTAATATACATATTTTTCTTCTTTTTGCAAAAAACAAATAGCGTATCACATTTTTACTACATTTGAAAAGCTACGCTTAAAAAAGAACTTAGTTCAAATTATTTTGTATTTTAACCGTACTGTTAAATGATGAACACGTGCTGCCATTTAAGTTATAACGGTTCAAACAGCCTGCGATAACAAATTGTAAAAATTTTCAAAAATAAAACACTTCTCGGCAAGAAAAAAAATTCAAATTACCTGTGGGGGTTTTTTTTTTCGGTAGAGGGTTCGGCTATAAACTGTCTGAACTTCGGGCCAGTTCGGGCTGTCCGACATAATAGCAAATTTACAGTAATATTACGCATTACATGTGCTCATAACATACAACAGATAACATACGTAATAAAATAAATGCAGTGGGAATGCTATTTGGTGTTTCGACTCCTTTATGCAGGCTACAGTTATCATTCAGATAAGTTGACTGCTAATCGAAGGGTGTTCTTCCCTTTTTTTTAAAACTTTGACTCCGTCCAGACCACTGAGGATAACGTAAGCATAAAAAAAAGTATTAGATATACCTCAAGGGAATCTTTTTTGTGCAGAAAAAAGTTTTCATTGTATGCTGAAATGTAGATTTTTCTAATAGCAGTTTTCGAAATTATGTACAAATTAAAAAATACTACGCCAAATTAAAACTACGAGTTTCAACCAGTAAATCTTTGGTTCTTTATTCGAATACGATATAAAACATTAAAATTATTATCAACTTCATTAGTAAGAAATCACTTTCTACTCCTCTGCTTTCGGCTGAAAAAAAAAAACATTTTGTCTACGTTCGAAAAATTACACTTAAAAACGGACTCAGTTCAACTGGTTTTGGTTTTGAATTTTAAGTGTTCGATTAAAAGAAAAACAAGTGCGGGCTTTTAAGCCGTACAGGTTAAAGAAGCCTGCTATGGGAAATTGTTGAATATTCAAAAATAAAAAGACTTATTTTTTCAACCGAATTTATTACTTCTCTAGAATGTTTGTTTCAATCGCTACGTGGAATCTTCCTCATTCTTTAATCAAATTCCATGTTTTACGAATAATTTTAAATCGTATCATGCTGGCTAATGACAAAACATAGACGCATGATCTTATTATATTTTTTCCGGCGAAAAACTTTTTTACTGTGTTTTATTACGCATTCCTGCAATAAATAGCATTCGAAAAGGAAGGCACAGTTGCTAGGTTTGTTGGAGCGTCGTACTGTTAATCAGAATTCCGCCAGTTCGAATCCGTGCCACTAAATATCTCTTTAATGTTTCTTTTTTTTTCCGTCAGATGCTCACATGGGCAGGACTGTATTTGCCACAACCTGTTTTTTCACATGAAAAATTACTGATTTTTCACGTGTCACTCAGCCACACTTTTAATGATATTTATATTTGCATTGAAAATACGTACAACCAAAAGGGGAACGATGATCAAATTATCACAACGTTGTATTTAACGAGGTTTTGTTACTGATGTCTTCAAATTACATGCCTTCTCTTGTGCGCTTCCTTTTTTCCGTTTACTTTTTTCTGTTTTTCTTCATAATATTCTTTCTTTGAAATTTTTAAAGAGCGAAATGCCTTATGAAACGATTCGAAGTACAGTGCGGAGTTCCGCACGGGTCGACTAGTACATGTGATCACTGATTCTGAAAAAAAAAAAGCTTTTCATTTCAACTTAAAGTCTGGAGATCGAAAAATGCAAAGCACATCAGTTAGAAAATAGAAAGATAAATAACCTAAGCCAATAATGAAATAAATTTTACTATTAGTTGCAGGTTAATTGGAGTTGGGTGTTTCCTCTTAATTTGGATAATTTCTCATGAATTTGAAAGTGGCGCTCGTTCCCAATTTTTAATGTGATTGAGATAAACTCTCTGGCAACTGACATCATAAAGTTGAAGTTGAATTTTTCAACGTTCAGCTATTGTTTCATTGGAATTTAGTTCATGAACTGTAATCTTTAAAAGCAGTTAAAACAGTCAGAAGATGTTTGAAAATTGTATTTTTCTCTTAATGTGCAATAACGCTTTTTTTCTTGCTCTTGTTGATAGGTGACAAGTTCCCAGTTAGAAAGCCACTCCTTAGTAACATGCTACGATTGTGCATTATTTCCGGCCATTATCGCACGACATTACTTCCAAAACTAATTCTAAAGTCTCTAACCAGCCATCAAACTTAGCTGGTATCTTTTATTGGCACGGGCCACAACAAATCGTGTGCCACTATCGATAAAAGCGGTGCTTTTAATCGATGGGGTCTTTTCCGCCAGACTGATCACTGTCGCTACTTTGTTCCTTCACAAAGACTTCCCCTATTTTACCCACAGAATCTTATTCAATTAATAACATGTTCTTTTGGCGAAAAGAGTGGATATCTCCTTTTTTTCTGTATTCTTGCCTTTCCCAAATGGCGACAACATCCGGGAGTGTGTCTTCGATCAATGGGGCTGAGATATTGTGTGCACCTTCGATGTTAACGCACTCAGAGCCGTAGTGCAAGTTCGCCATTTTGAACCACTGTGTTTGATGGCAGATCACATCTAAATTTATTTTTATTTTAAATTTTAAATGTATAGGCGTGGATTCTAAGTGGGCAATTGATTGGGGCAACGTTTGACATTTTTGAAGCAAATTAATGCGTATTTTGTAACATTCAACGCAAAATATATTTTGTGCAAACGATCTTTTGCCCTGGAATATTGTATATTTTAAACTGAATTAAATGGTATAATTGAATTCCCGAAATACATTTTGGATAATTTTTAATTATTTATAAAAAAAATAATAATGTTGACTGACTGACATTTAAAAAGAAGTATGTCAGTCAATTACCGTGCTTTTAACATTTTTTTTTTTTTTTTTTTTTGTAAATCGTCCAAAATGTAATTTGAGAAATTTAATCATACCATCGAGTTTATCCAAAAAAAAAAAGTGCAACATTCCACAGAAAAAAGATTGTTTTTTCTATGAATAATTTGCGTTGAATATTACAAATTATTCATTGTTTTTGCTTCTAAAATGTTACTCAGTTACCCGTGGAATTCTCAAGCATTATTTCAAATTATGCATTGCCGAGTTTTACCGCATACACCACTGCACTTGTTTTACTGGAAGCACTACTCACGCAAATTAATGAGGGTTTTTTTTTTTTTTTTTTTTTCAACAACATAAAGTTTAAATTCTAGGTAAGCTTCTATTTAAACATGTTTCTGAATTATGCTATCTAACAGCACCTACCACGGATACAACTAATAGTATCATCTCTTGCTTCAAAACAGAGACGAGTTTCTTCTACCATATGCACTAATTATCTCCAAGTGTTTAGTTTTGCAACTTTGCCCTTAGCTTCTTGCAATTTCGATTGAGACAGTGATAAGGAAAGGGGTGTAAGTGGCAAAACGCTAAAAATTTGGAGATAACCAGTTCAAAAGGTGGATATCTTCTCTGTATCGGGGCAAGAGATAGTACAAGTACGTTCTTTTATATAACATAATTTAGAAAAAATCCAATGAAAGCCTAACGCGTTCTACTCAGTTCTTTAAAAGTCAAAACTTGAAAGTTCCCATTTACATCAATTGTAATTGGCTGTACTGTCGTATGCAGGTAAACGGCTGTATCTGCAGAAATGAGCTGTGAGAAAATTGTTGGATTCAATACAAACAATTGGGAAACGTTGGATTTAGACGCTTTTTTTGCCCCTTTTTTCAGTGGAAACCAAATAAGCAAGCTTGTACAATAAAGCTAACGTACAATAAATAACAAACATGCAAAAAAAAAAAAAAAGCAAAAATTGCAGTTACTGACTGCTCTTTACCTGCCCACGCCAGTATAATCCGACGTTTCCTTACTACAACTATGTACTAAAGCTCGTTTAAAGGCAGTTTTAATCTAGCTTCTTAAGTCTTGTGAAAAACAAGTTAAAGCTTAACTTTCTATGTGTCTGATGTAAGGATATTAATTTTTGTTTCATGTCAATAGCAGTATTCCGTTCTTTATCCAGGTGTGCCCCCCCCCCCTTTAGGGCAAGGACGCACCCCAAAAAATCGCAAAGACCCTCCCAAATCGAGATTATTTCCAAAAAAAGTAAAAAATACCCCCCAAAACACCTCTCCCCCCTTAAATTTTCAACGGCGCACTCTGCTCCATGACCCTCCCCTCCCCCTAGGTGGGCACCGCTGCTTTACTAGTTTTAGGTTAAGGTACATTAACCTATTTTGACATAAAATCCGATTAAATTTCACTAAAGGGCGTTTCTCCAATGTCCTGTGCATAACGCTATGTTTTTCATTTTTTCCAGCTAACCAAAGCCTTCAAAAAAATAATGCTGTTGGGGAATAATACAAGCTTTAATATATTATCAAAGCATAACAGTTAATCCCATATTTAGTTAATAGTTTGTTGAATAAAATAAAAAACTTAGCGTTATGCACGGGACATTTTTTCGAGAATCACCCTAAAAATGGAATATAATAGAATTACTCGAGTTGTCTAACTTCACTCCATTTTGTTCTTAAGCTGTTTGCAGTTTTCGTAGTTATAGTTAGTTAATTAGTTTATGATTTTTCAGTTTCATCTTTTCGAAATAGCTCTTATACTTTTTATTTTGTTTTAAAAAAATCGCGTTAAAAAATAGAGTTTGGGAAAAATTTAATGCAAAAGTATTGCAGTACTCATGTATATTTGTTTCTTCTTCTTTTTCGCAATCGAACTTAGGTTCATTTCATGTACTGCATCTTTTACGAGTATTTTAAACAACTTCATGATAAAAGAAATTCTGCAGTGCCTAATGAAAATAACGTTCGTGTTTGAACTGTGAAATGAAATGTATACATATTTTCTCTTTATGAAGATGTTACTGGGAACGTATTTTTCCTGAATAATATATTACTGAGAATCTTCATAGGCTAAAGTTTTCACTGTCTGAAAGAAAGACCTTCGGCTTATTTAGTGGACAGAAATGGCGTTAATTAACTTAGTTAGTCTTGGAGCACAAAGTGATGTGAAAGATCGGTCCTCCATTTGTGAAGGAGTATCTGGGTCACTCGGAGAACACGCGACGCCTTTAGAGATTATCTGCCTTCTCTCCCCTTTCGCATTCAGAATAATCTCCAGGGAAAATCAGGTGATGGACAGCAACATTTAAGAAGAGAAAGAATATTTATAATAAGATTTTCCACAGTTAAAAATTAATTTGATGTCCTAAGTAGTGTCGTGCCTGAAAATATGATTTGTCTTGGCGTTTAAGATTTGATACCTAATTTGTGGAAATTTTTCTTCAACTCGCTCCCTTTGTGAGTATGATTGAAGGACTAATTTAATCGTGACAGAGCTCTAACGGGTGAATATCTGTATTAGTTCTGGAAATGTTAACTTTTGGGAATGTTTTACTTTCGTTATTGGAAAATTTATTTCTGAAAAAATTATCAGATCCGATACCACAGATCAGAATATGTTATTAAATGTAAGTAGGATTTTATGTCTTATTTACATATAACCCTACTGTAAAGGTATAAATCGACACAATACAGGCTACAAATCTTCAATACAATTGGTACATATGAATATGTTTCAAAAAAATTGGTTTTTCTTCGAAATATGATGATTTTAATGTTTTTCTAAATTTTGTTTATACGTGCCACAGGTTTTTTTCACGTATCTCCCGCCCCCCCATAGAGACACGCATGAACAATTGAAGACATTTTTTCAAAATATCTAGGTGTAGAAAAATAATTTATTACAAATATCCTATATATATATATATATATATATATATATATATATATATATATATATATATATAATAAAGAAAAGAAGGCCACTAAAACGTGGGGTCATGCTTTCTCCGAGACAGTTTTGATAAATGAAAAAAAAAAAAAAAACTGTTTATGTGTTCCCCTCTTTACCCTACATTTTATGATCCTGTTTCTTTCTTGAAGACGTGTTGTGCGATGAATATCAGAGCTCAAACATTACATTAATTGATACAGCATGGATAATGTGTTGTCGGTGACTTAATCATTAATTAATTTCAATTCGTTTTCATTAGAAGGAAACTAGAAAGATAGGAAAGAGTTTCAGAAGCTTTCTGATTAACATGTCATATTTTCAACTACGTTTCAAGAATACTTAAACGTATTCTTGACTTCGTACTACGTTTCAAGAATCCATTTATATTATGTTTTTTCTCAAGGTCATAATTTTCTTCCAAACATTCCCATACATAATAATTCCAGTTAATTCAAAAATGCGTCAACGTTACTGATGTAAACGAACCTGTCTGTCCGTTTCTCGTTGTAAGACTTAAACCCTTACGTTCCAAACCGCATCTGGGGCAGCCATTCCGGAAAGCGTTACGACCGCAAACTCCGGCCGCCTTTTAATATCGGCATCAACAAAATCTCTGTATTAACCCGGGAGCTTAAAGTTTCACCTTTTACGAGGCGTTTATGACTCCGCGGAATTAGGGCTCACCGAAAACTTTGAGTTTGCTGAAAGGCTTTAAAAGTTACACTTAAGTACCGCTGCGAGGTGCCGCGAAATTTTCTGCCCGCTTTTCTTTTTCCAGCGTCCCCGAAGTGTTGTCGTGTTAATGGTGGATATTTTGGGGAGGTTTTTAGTGGCATTTTTGTGAGATATGTAATCTCTCGGAATGAAAAGGTTCTAAAAATGGCGCGTTCGTGATCCAGATAAACCTCTAGTTCTCCTCTCGATGTGCCTTTGATTTACATTTGCCGTAAATGCACGAAAATGTACTGCCAGTGATTTGTTATTAAAAGCGTAAATATTAGGTCGTTAAACAAGAACGTGGTCCATTTTAGTGTCTTCGAAAATTTGTACTTCTAATTATGTTTTACTTATCGTGTTCCCTGTTTATGAGCACAAAAATAGCATAAAACGTGCTGTGTACGCATAATATGAATGCCAGCTATGAAACACTTTTTTTTTTCGTTTTACTTTACAGCTCTATGAAATTTCAGAAAATCTTCTTCATATCTATATGGAAAGGTTGCCGTCAACGGACCGATTCCATGACTAGACTGCGAAGGTATTTCCCGTACCAGAGTTTGTGCAGACGCGTAATCAGTTTTAGTACCTTACTTTGCCTGAAAACAGTCTAGTGCAGAGCCGTCATGTAGCTAAAATTAATTCATCATATTGTTAATCGATCAGACAAGATTCCTACCATTATCTTACTACTTGAGGTTTTCATTTAGTTATAACATGTTTTGAATATCATTGTACAATTAAACATGAACATCGACCTGAAAGAGGGCCTTTTAAAGTACATTTCCCCTTACTTTATATTTCATCATGATTCGTCACAGCACTAGCATTTTTAAGAATATTCAAAATGACGGAGTTGCTATTATTGAACCACTAGGTGCGTCACCACGAATGGACTCCCTGACAAAGTGATTCATTCATGGAAAATCGCAAATAATTTTGTAACTTCAGCTCAATTACCTTTGAAAATGGCTCAACTTTTTAAAAATAAATATGATAATAGTGAAAAAAAGTTTCTCAGTAATTCAGGAAAAGTCTTTTACTTTATTATTATTTCAATTAATTTTTTTTGTAAAATTGATTGAAAATTTAAAGCATAATAATATAGTTTCAAATACTTCCAGAAAAATGCAAAAATTAGTAAAATATGGTCAGTGGGCAAGTGAGAGCATGTAACGTGCTACAGTAGCTTACAGAAATGGTTGCAAAGACCTGAACGAAGTCTGCCGACAATATAGTGTCGTGAAAGCCACTTTAAACAGTCGCATGGGAGATAAAAACCGGTTTCTTGTTACCTTAGTCACTCATTAGAAATTTAAGAGGTATGCCCTCCGAAACTGAAGTATAATTAGTGAATCATATTTTCAAACTAAAGAAAATGCTTTTGGAATTACTTCCGAAAAATTGGGTGAATTGGCCTTTCAATAGCTGAGAAAAATAACATCTCCCACACATTCAATTATTAAAAATAGTCTGAAGGTACTATATGATCTGGTAGTTTGAGACTTGTAGAAGCTTCTTAGAAGCTTCTGATTTCAGTAATAAAATGGTCAATATGTTCTTTGACATTTTACAGAGCAAGTACAATCTTGCTTCGAACGAAAATTTTCAAAATGGATTTAACAAAACTCCCAACAGTTCAAAATAGGTTGAAAATATGTTAGCTAAGAACGGTGTTGCATAGGTGAGAAAATATCAACGAACGAGGCGGTTGTATGGTGAACGAGGCGTGATGACAACATTTGTGTGTTGTGCTGTTTTTTTTTTTTTTTTTTCAATATTCCTCTTATCCGAAAATAAAACATTTTAGAAAATAAATCTCTTTTTCTATAACTTATTGTTATTTGTAGTGTTTATTTATCGCCTTTTATAAATGTTTGTAAGTTACACTCTGATTTTTAAATTTGAGAATGTGGTCCATCGATGGAAACTCGATGGTCCAACCATAGCAACCGGCTGCCATGAATGGACCACATGCTAAAATATTTATTTTTAATTTTTGTTCTTTATTGTGTATATTTATCATGAAAGTGAATATTATCATTAAAAGAGAAATAAACTGAGAAATGTTCCTATAATTAAAATAAAATTTTAGTTGGATTTCCTTTCTAAAAAAATCGAAAACTGTTATGTGGTTCATAGACGGCAAACCTTCTCCTAGTATTGCTGGTAGGCGTACAAAACCTACTAAATTTGTTTTCACATCACGCACACACACACTTCTATACCTATTTCTCTTTCTGTAAAAGTTTGTATTTCTGCCCTTACTCAATTTTTATGTATGTCTATATTTCATTTATGGGTCATTCTCCAGAAAACGTAACTTTTGAACGCAAATATTTTTCAATTTCGAAACCTTTTCTTTTCTTTTTTTTCATTCTTACACGAAAGTGTTACCTACTAGAAGTAACCATAAACAATGGCCCATCTAATTATTAACTAATTTTCCAATTATTTTACTCATAAATGAAAAAAATAATAATAAAATGCCTTGTTCACGGAAATAAAAAAGAAAGATCTTTTAATATTTAAAAATCGAGGCCAATTTAATATCAAAGTAGTAATTTTGTTAATTCTCCAAACAATCAGCTATTTTAATAATTAGTGGGAATATAATATTTAGCTCTCTTAATTAAAGTATGGCTTAGTTAGTAGTTTCAAATGTATGTTTAAAAAAATATTTTTTAAATTTGAGAATAAATTGGCAATTTATAATTTTGGTAGAATGCCTATTATTGCTGTATTTCCCCTCCATCATTTATCTTCACTTTAGAAATAAGGACATTGATAAGGTCTGTCACGGAGGTGAGGAATTTTCCGTTAATATAAGGCCAATAGATACATTTTTCAAAGAAATTTTGTTTTTTCTTCATTGCTACAATCTGCAGATGTTAAGCATATGAAAACATGTTCACTTCTTTTTTTACTTTAATTTGCATCCCTGAAATTCAAGTTCACGGAGGTGAGAAGTCAGAATAACCACACTAAGTTTTTAAAGCAAAATCTATCTTCTAGTTTTTCGACAAAAATTTCACAACTTCAACTATGGCTGAAAATAAACAAGGGTGTGTGTCATGACATTCCCTTGTGTCATGGAAAATAAAATTTGATGTCATTACTGCCACGTGTTAATGAGGAATGGCATTTTGTGTTTAGGTATCGGAGGTGAGAAATTGTTGTGTGACATGACTCCTTGTCCTACTGAAACGAACTAAAACACAATATTTAAAAAATAAATATACTTAAACAATTAGAATTTGAGACACTTGTGAAAGGAATAATAAATAAATAACTATATACTTTTAATTAAACAAGTTATTAAGCAAGATAAACAGTCACACAAGGTGTGTGACAAGGCCACGGAAGTGAGAATTCACATATTGTGAACCAAAAATATACTAAAATAAAAATTATTATTAAAAAATTGTTGGCAGGTTTAAATAGATATATTTTTGATGAAATTAAAAATCATTGTTAAAAGAATTTTTCCTTAACGTTTTTACTGTAAAAGGCGTGTGGCAGAAAAGTTACACTTTTTGAGGAATGACCCTTATAATTTTTTACCCTCTATATTTCTTGTAATTAATTTATTCTTTATTTCCAAGTTTTCCACTTCTACTTACTCTATTTACCTGTTTTGTATGACTCTCAATTCTGATTTTATGTTTTCTTTTTGCGATTAATGTATTTAAATATTTTACAAATATTCTATTCTTTAATTTATATATGTTGTTTATTTTCTTCTTATTGCTTGCTTTTAATGGTTACTATCTATTTACGAAGTCTTTCTGTGTATTCCTCAATCTGTTCCTCTTTTTCTTTCTTCCATTCTGTTCTTTAATTTACTTAACTAACTCAAAAAAAAACTTTCTGTTTCTTCAAATTTTTTCTCTGTTACTGTATTTATATACTGTTTGTACATCGTACATACTTACTATACATGGAAAGTATTACTTTTATCTTCTAAAATGACATAGATCAAGCATAATTTTTTTTCTTTAGCTAAAAACTCTCTCAACTAGCTGTTGACGTTTTAAGTTCCATTCAAAGCACAAGGTGCAATAAAAATGAATTATTTACCTCAAAAATGTCGCTCAAATCTGATCCGAAACGTGGAATTCCTCCGCAATACTAATGAGGCTGACTGGATTATTAATGATCTCTTGCATAAAAACTTTTGCAAATGTTCTTCGGTGTAATTTTCATTAAGAAGCTTCTTCGCGTGAGAGAAAAAACGCTAACTGCCCACATTTCAGCTCATGCATGCTTGTCCTCACCAGAAAGGTGCTTTAAGAGCGATGGCTTGAAGAAGTTTCAAAAAATGTAGTTTCGGCGAAAGTTTTGCCTTGCACCTAATTACCACTGCTTTGTGCGCTTTTTATTTCAAGCTCGAAAAAAGAAGAAAGAAAAAGACGAGAAGGGTTAGGATTTAATGAGGTCAAAGTTTTCATTAATGTTTCGGCAACAATAGAAGCAGTATCGTGTATCATTTGCATGGCGCGTTTGCCCAAGTTATGAAACAGGTAGTGTCATAAAATAGGCAATCTGTAAAACAAAATGTGGATGGAAGTTGAAAAAGACTTGCCATTGGTATATGTTTCATTCTTGGCTATGTGGTTGATATGCTAGTTAGCTTAACACTTTTCAAATTAGCAAGTTGCTGCACAATGGGGGAAGAGTAGCATCCAACCGCCCAACTTATAACATGTTCTTTCACCTGAATATGAAGGGTGTCTTTTTTAGAGGTATAGAACTTTAAGTTGGGAACACTGTTTGATCTATGGGCTATTTTGATAGTTGTCACTTGTTTTGTGTTAAGTTTGGTTTGCCATTTCATCATGAATAGACAACAGGACGGTGCAACATGCCACACAGCGCGTGTCACAATTGATTGATTGGTGAAGGAATAATTTCGCTTAATGGACCCGTGAATTGACCTGCGAGATCGTGCGATTTAACTACGCTGGACTATTTTTTGTAAGGCTGTGTGAAGTCTCAGGTCCACAGACGATTGACGCCTTGGACGAGAACATTCGCCACATATCACTCACATATGGCCCCCATTGCTGCAAAAAGTGATAGAAAATTGGACTTCCCGATTAGACTTTCTCCAAGCCAGCCGAAGTGGCCAAATACCAGAAATCACATTTAAGTAAAAATGGCAAAGAATCATCTTTCGAATAAAACCAAATTCATGGCAATTTACATCATTTAACGGTGTTTTATTTGAACCTAAATTTCTATACCTCTAAAAAAACACCCTTTATTATGCGTTAGAGTTAATGTGGATGATTCCTATATTTGACATTACGTTTTAGTAATGTCATTTAAAATTATTAATAGACTAGAAAGTCGCCCGTCAAGGTGTGACGGGTGCCTGTTCGGTGATATTTTGGTGGTTGAAATTTTAACTGTAGCTCCTGTGGATTAATCCTAAACTCCTGTAGATAGCGTTCATTGTTGACCCATTTTTCGTTTCTTCATTCCCCTGAAATGACACAGTCTTACCAGTAAAACAGTTAAGTTACCGGATCCAGTTCTGCCTTGTCGCAATAAAGCCTTTCCCTGCATGTTAAACATCACTAAAATATATTATCAAATATCATGTCGTGGCGCGAGTTTCATTGTTAGTGACGTCAGGAGCATTACTCGATCATTGGCATGATATACATGAGGATGCCCATTTCAGCTAATTCAACCGGACACCTTTGTCGATACTTTTTTTTTTTGCTTCTTCTATAATTGGTAAAAGATTTTAGTAGGTGACTTAAGTATGCTTTTCCCGACCAATTTAAAATTATTTGAAAAGAAGCGAGATGTGCCCCTTACGTTCTACCTGTGCAATGAGATGCCAATATAATAGTTTGCCTTCGGTCGCCAGACCCTCGTTTTCAGGACGAATAATCATTTTTGAAAAGAAAAATTTGGTATAAAACTTATAAAACTGTTTTGAAAAATTATATTATGTATTGTTGCCCATGTAACTTCCATAGCCCAGTTTCCAAATAACTATAGAAAATTTTGAAAATCTACAATTAATTTTCTCGTTTTGGTACTGATGGAATTGTAGCACTTTACTCAATTTTAGTGCTGACCTATAGTCAGAATGAAAATGTTACAATTTGTGACGAAAATGTGTGACATTGAAAGCTGCTGCCTATTGTTTAGAAAACAGGTCTTACGTTCTATTATCCTATCTACTCCCGATTCTAGAGAGTCGTAATTAAAGCAATCAATCAACTGAATCTTCGATAGTATTGGTCACAGAACAACTCGATATCCTTTCTTAACAGTTAAGCATCTTTCGTTTGGCAACGTCGCCATCTCTGTTGATGATGATCTTAGTTTTCGATCGCCTGCGCGCACCCTATTATCGTCTGCGCGAAGCAGCCCTTGCTAATGCGCTCAGTAAATGGCGTCGTTTTCGTTTGTAGAAATGATGATATAATTAATTTTGTTGTATCTTTAAAGTGAACGTTCGAAACTGCGCTACGGGCTGCCAATTATACACTATTATCTGCGCCAGCAATCGAACAATCGCTGCCGGGTCAGTAATGTTCCATTCCTTTGGTGCACCCCTCGGTAATTACATTGATTGAGAAGTCTGTGTTCACGCTGCACTTCCTGAAATGGCCCCAGCCATTACCGCGTTTTAAAAAGCAAAAATGCTTCGGAAAATTATTAGATTCCTCACCTTGTATACAAGACGCAAAGCCATTCTGGGATAATAATAGCTTTTTTTCAAAGCTATAACCAGTTGGATTGCTAATTTTCTTAAGCCGCTCCAATAAAAAGTAGTTCATTGTAATGAATAGAACTTGATGGCAATGTAACTTTTAATTTAATAAAGGCTGCTGTAATGTAAGGAAATGGGAAAAAGCGCTGATGTTTATGAAACATAAAAAGAATTTCAAAAAATGGATGTCCTCGGTAAAATAGTTGCGCCATTTTCTTTATTACTTTTAGGAGCAGTTGATGATGGTTTAATACTTAATGTTAATTAACACATTTACTTTTAACCATCGATTTAAGTTTATTGCTTTAACGAAGTAATAAACTGGTCTTTATTGAGTAGTTTAAGCGGCATTGCGATTGCGAGCCATCAACAAAAATAAGTTATTCTTAAATTACCTAAACATTGATCGTAGGTAGTTGTGCATGGGGTAATTAAATCAAACTGGTGTTTTAGACTCTTACATTTGATTAGAAGTATGTGGGTGAGAAAATTTGCGTGAGCTCTAAAACAAAAGTGAAAGTATTTTTTTCTTTTTCTAAGCTATGGCTTAATTACGACAATTGGCACATTTAAGATTTCTTATTTCTTCGGTTACTTCCATTAAAAGTAATATACAGAAATGGCTCTTTTGTGATTTTTTTCTGTACAGCTAATGTTTTAAATTCGTGATTTTTTTCTGTATTTTTGACATTGACGCGTTACTAACAAAAAACCGAATACTGTATTTAACAGATTAAAGGAAAGAAATGCCAAATTTCATAATGAATTTTTGAAATTGGTATGTTTAAAACCGTCGATTTTTCAGTGCTTAGCATTTCTGTTGTTATATTATTTTAAATAGAGGGGTGAAGGACGGGGAGTCAATTTAAAATTACCGTGAAATTTTGATTGAACGAATTGATGCTTAAATGTATTCGTTAAATCCGGATTATTTTGTGACTGGTGAAGAAACGAGGTAAATCATGTTTTCTTATTACGTTGGGACAGCCGAAACTGAATTAGCTTCTAAAGAAGTTTTTTACACTGAAATATTTCTCTTTTATAATTTCTTTTGCCGTTTCGTTAATATTAATTACATCACGATTTTTAGAATACATAGGATGTGGAAACGAGTTCTATGACGTTGCAAATTATTAAATTTGTAGTGCACTATACTACGACCTGAAGTTACAGTCTGTCTCTGATAAGTTAATTTGTCAACATTAATTTCAAAAAAAGTTGGTCAAGAACAAAGTTGCCAGAGCCCCAGTTCATGTAGAGGCTTTGTAATGAACACTTCTAATTTTGTTAAATCACTATATTCGCTTACGGTGTATTCTGGCTATTTTTATAATGTAAGTAATAAGTCAGAGCTGCCCACCTAGGAGGGGGGGGGGGGACGGGTCATGGCGCAGACTGCGCCATTAAAATTTTTAGGGGTTGTTGTTTTGAGGGAAATTTTTCTCACTTTTGGGGAATTCTTGCTTTTTTGGGGGTGGGGGTAATCTCGATATTTAGGGGAGGGGCTGCGCCCTTGCTATTAGGGGGGTGGGCACCCTTCAATAAGTCATGAGAAAAACAAAAGAATAAAACTGACGCCAAAAAAACAAAAAATTTGTAAAATATTTTTGACATGTTTCGATGATTCAGTTAACTCTTTTAACAAGGCATAAAAATGTGAGATCCATTAGGAAAGTCATTCTAGCGAATCTCGGTATTCGTATTGCATAATATACTGCATTAATGTCCTCGACCAAGTGCTGAGTATGTGTGAAATTCGTTTATTAACTGCTGATTTTACTTGCGAGAAAGACAGCGAAGAGTTTCGATTAACTTTGAAATGTTTTTAATCTTTTTGTTTGTTAAATTTCTTTTATTTATTTATTTTCTGACGAAGTCTGTGCTTTTTGAAAGATTTTAAAATTCGTTATTATTATTTTCAGTCTTTGAATTCTTAGTATGTTACTGATTTTTTTTGTTCTCGCTTTTCTCTTTACTGTTAGAAATTTTGAAGCGTCACGCATTTCCTGTTCCTTTGCTACTTTTACTCATCCTAAATATTGTTTAGAAAAAATATTGATGAGTCTGATCTCCCTGACTTATCTCTGAGAGTCAGAAAGAGCAGACTCGTGAATAGAATCTGCTATATCTCTCTCTTTCTCTGACGTTTCTTTGCATTCTGATTCTCACATCAAGAGGGTTAGAACTCTAAAACAGGAATTAGTAAATGCAGAGAGTTAGTTCAATCATTTAATACGTTTTGCGTGAAACTACTGAAGGAAACCTGATTTTTTCCCAATGCTTTGCTTTAAAATCTATGACTTAGGGTCTTTCCCTCATGAATGAAAGTCTTCGCTTCCTCTATTTTATTTCTGCTCAATGGTTAGAACGCTTCTGAACGTAACACAATTGTCCCCCCCCCCCCAAGGGCGTTCAAAATGCGTATTTATCAGTCGATTCGAACATCCGTCTAGCACACGAACCAACGGTTGAAGCTTTCATCTTGGTTAAATGAAGGCTTCATACAGTGGTTCGAGTATCTGACGGAGGTTCGAATCGGCTAGTGAATACGACTGTTGCATACTGAAAAATTGAACGTGTCATTCATCACCGTAAATCCAATATTTTGCAGCTATTTTGAAGAACGTCGTTTTTTACTTACGGTTTGTCTCAAAATTTACAAGTTTTTTTTTTTTTTGCAGGTGAAAATTGATTTGTTATATCCGTACTGTTATGGATTTCCGTACATTTGTTATATGCACTTCTTTTTATCTCTTTTCAGGTTTTGGATTCGTCACATTTGAAAATGAAGATGTTGTCGATAAAGTTTGTGAAATTCACTTCCATGAAATTAATAATAAAATGGTAAGAATTTGTATCGTTTTTGTATCCCATTATCTTTTTTAGTAAAGTCTATATAGATTCGAAGTCAAGTTCTTTATACATTTTTAAATTTTCATTAAAAAAAATCTTCTCTACAGAAATTATTTCCATAAAAAAGTCTTGTTTTTAAAAAATACTAATAAAAACAGATACAGTTTGATAACCTATATAAATGATAATTTTTTCGAATACAGGATACATGTGTCAATTAATTATGTCCTGTGACATATTTTTTTTATCGTAAAAACAATTATAGTTACCGTGCTGCATAAATGAAAATTTAGATGAATGCTTTAAAATATTTATGTTTAAAATTATGCCCCTCCTTGTCCCGCAATGATTTCCGTCAGAACAATTACTTGATTATAAAAAATTAACAAAACAAGTCTAGTCTACTTTACTTACTGTAACGTAATTGTTTTAAAGGATGAATATTATCTTCATTTAAGGGTAAAATGTTGCATTATTCATGATTGCTTATTTAATATATTAATTTACAGGGTTTCGAACAAAAATAACGATGAACAACATTTAATTAAAATATGTTAATTTGGGTGTTATTTATGTCTTAATGTTAAATCTGTTAATACGGATAACTGAGATAAGAGCTGCTATAATAAAGTTTAGCTGGTAATTTCAATGTTTGTTGATTATGTATTTATGTTACGAAATATGCAAGTATAATTTGTGACGAAATATTCAGATATTGCCCCGCAAATGAAAATTAATTATTTTTTCAATTAAAGAATTCAAGCAAATTAAGTTTCTTGAAAACCTTACATAAAATTTTTAAATCAAGTTTTCTTTTTGCGTTATTTAGCTAACGACAAATAGTTTAAACGCTGATTCCATACTGGATGCCGAAGACAGAAAAATACATCTGTTGTAATGACTGCTGCTATTACTTTCCCACCAACTGCGTGGATTTATTTATTTCTCAATGTCTTAGCGTAATCAGCGAATCATTGTGCACTCGGGAAAGTAATATTTAATGATTGAAAAAATGACGACCAATAAAAAAGCGATTGGCCAAAGGGCGTGTTAATTAATTTATGTAGAATCAATGACATGCGCAGAATTTTTATGGCAAAATTTCTGCCTGTGTCACATTTGGTTGAAACTAGCATTAGTGTTGTAACAATTTTACGTTGGACTTATTTTTTAAACGAACATATGCAAAATAAATGCATTATTTAGTTTAATTAGAGCATTTATGTTATTGTCGAAATCATAATCAATAATCTTGACGCATTTTCAAAGGTAAAACCAAATGGAGATCCTTGTTACATGAAGAACTAATGTAAGAAAAGAAGACAGAATTAATAAGAACTTCATATTAACAAAAAAAGAGAGAGGAAGAAAATACAGAATTTTATAGCATAATTTTTTTTAATTAAACGTTTTAATGTTTTGAATCAAAGCAGACGTGACAAGAAGTCAGAAAAAATTGAGCTTCTTTAGCTCCTGCGTAAGAATTCCTCTTTGAGGAGCCAAACTAAAGTGGTCCCATCCCATTCAAATAAAAGTCGATTTTTCAAGACGACCTTTTATTTTTTTCCTTTTTTGTAAAAACAATTATAAAAAAGTTTCATATAATTAGAACAACGGTACCGCAAAAACATTTATCCAAATTAAAAAAAATATTAAGGCATCCAACAGAAGGCTTACAATTTATAATTTTCTTCAAAAAATATCAAGTTTAAAAATTGTTAGCGAACACATTTTCAAATCGACATTTGCAAGTAAATGGTAAAAGAAATAATGTATTTAAAATGAAATATTTAATTGAAACATGAAATAGTTCATATTTTTGAGTTCCATGTGAGAGACTAAAATATTGCATGAGGGCAAAATCTTCAATTTAATGTTAATTACCTACTTTATTGTTTATATTTTTCAGATTGATAATTTCTTAAAATTTACTTACATTAGAAAAAAAAATGTGTAGAATAAAATCAAGTTTTTGTAGAACATTTTAAATTTTAGGCCTTAAAATATTTTTTAATTTGAATAAATATTTTTGTGTTACATGTGGGGCTACAGGGCCAACGTTTTATCAAGATGACATTTTGAGTTTCATTTTTTTTTTTTCAGTTCTGCCTAGTATACAAGTGATGGTTCGTAATTTCAGACGCAAGTCGGTGCAGGTTGCCGTAGTTCAAACTGTATGAAACTTTTTTTTCTACAATTGTTTTGACATAAAAGGAAAACAAATAAGGTGTGCGCGACTTAAGAAATCGACTTTAGTGTTTTTGAGGACACCCTAAGCTACACCTAAACGACAGATATTCAGGACTCTCACTATGATTGGCTATAGCCACATGCTGTTCTTACTAAGAATCAGTCTATATAACTAGCCCTTAAAATTGCCCATTGATTAGTGAAGAGTTGAGTCACAAAAAAGTCTTTTTAGATGGTGCAGCTTGAATCTAAAATAAATAGTGGAAAGAAAATGTTATTGGGAAAAAAAAAACCTCTCTCGAAAGAAAAAATCCCGCCCTTAGTATATAAAATTCAAATAAAAAACAGTCAGAGATACAACAAATAAAACACAGGCAAGAACTCCTTGCAATACGTTCTTATGCGAGTAACGCATAACACCGTAACCCAACTCTGCAAATGTTACAATTCATCTGCTTGCTGTTTGTTTTAAGTAAAAACTCTTAAGGTCAGGACTCTTCATATCAGAGCCAGACTAGAGTCTGTACTGATGCTTTTGTTTCTCGGATTTTATTAGTTGCCCAATGGTTTGACTAATGAGGCGCTCGTAGCTGCATAGTGTGAAAACTTGTGCAGCGTATTTCTCCTCGACTAATGATGTTTTTTTTTTCTTTTCTTTTCAGGTGGAATGTAAGAAGGCCCAGCCCAAGGAGGTGATGATGCCGAGTAATGTAGCGCGCGGACGGGGAGCAGGTAGGGCTGCGTACGGTAGGTGGCGCTACGGGCCTGCTCTCTCCTCTCGTGCAGATCTGGCGTCATTTATCTGACCTTCATCACCGTTATCATATCATACTCTTCTGTCTCTTATGATCCTTTTTTCTGACTCTCTTTGAACTCTGCGTTATGTCTCTTCGACTTTTTTCTTTTAGTTACTTTTGTTTACTTTTACTATACTTTCCTTTTCCTCTTTCATGTCCACTTTTATTTCATCGATTTTTAAAATATTTTTTGTTGTTTTTGACAATTGTAAAAATAATGTCATTTTGAATATGAAATCCAATTAAATTTGAAAGGTGAAAAGTAAAATCATTGTTGTTAAAAATGAGAAGCAACGTTAGAAGCACAAATAGATGCAAGAAATTTTGAACACGTGTTTCGGATTTACGAGGAAAACCCCTTTTAAAGACAAAAACATGAGCTTATGTTTGAAAACACAACCTTAAGCTATGTTCTGTCAAACAAACAAGCTTTTCACAACAGAAACACCGAGTTAATTATTAAATATCATTATTATCTCACAACATGGTTGGAAACGAACGTAACTCATGAGATACGTCCGTTACTGAGCCAATATATATATATATATATATATATATATATATATATATATATATATATATATATATATATATATATATATATATATTGTTTCTGAAAATCTTCTAAAAGTAAAGTCTATGTTCTTAAACTTCATGCACTAAAACTAGAGCAACACATTTTTGAAAAAGTCTTCATACGGGCAACAATAGAGAGAGGCAGAGAGATCTTTCTGTTTAAATGGAATTGTCCTTTTGTTATAATTTAAACTTCAACGTAAAATTGTTATTTAATTGGTATGTGTGAAACACTATTTGGTAATTCGATGCTTTTATGTTATTACATTTTAATGTAACTTTTGTAGCCTTTAAACTTTAATGTAACATTTTATTTAGTTAATATGGTTAGGATCTTATTCGGAGCTTCTCGATTTCGCTATCTGCTGCTTCAGTTTTACATTTTATGTTTTTTGTTTATTGCATTGAATCGGCATGTTAGTTAATATTGGTCATACGACGCTTTAAATTTTTATTATACGTTTAATGTTTGTTTAATTCAATTAAAGTGTTTCATTCCCATTTTTTAAACTTAAATTCCCACTTGAACTATCTATGATTACGATGCTTTAATTGTACTCTTTGATGTGGTTCTTAAGTTTCTTTTTTCATATTTTGGTGGAATTCGACTCAACTGAGGTGGCCCAAATTTTGACTTAGATTGACTATTGGATAAATGCGATACATTATCGACGGAATCGTACCATAGTTAGCCCATGCCCAGATATATTATCATTGAGTTTCCTCTACTTATGGCAGTAGTTAAAGTGTCTGCCAAGCTTTTGCACGGTGATACTTTGGTGCCTTTAAATCATGTACAACTCCTGCTAACCGAAACGTATATCTAAAGTACACTGTCACGTAGGAATAACTACATATCCTTCAGTAATGTCTGTCGCAACGGAATTGATCGTTGCTGTGATGTTTCAGTCTCTAGTAATCCCAATTAACTGCCGTAGTTGCGTTCGGAGTCGCTAAGCTATGTGAATAAATGTGAGCGCTTTGGTCGCATGTCGGCCATGCTCGTAACTATCCCGAGACTAGTCCCAAGTAGGACTAAAATGGAGTCGGTAAACAGCTCCACGTGTAAGTTATTTACAAACTCCATTATCATTATAGCAGGATACAGTGGGCGTCTATGTTTTGCAGTATGCATTGGAAGGGCTCTTAGTGATCTCACTTGGCGTTATAGGTTGACATAAGTTGGCGATTCTGATGCTTAGATCTCTTATTCATTATTGGGCTGTTTTCGTTGATGGATGTTTATACAAATTTGAACTTGATGTATGAGTTGGTATAAAGAGGTAGCATTATACAGTAAACTCCCGTTACAACGAATATCGATACAATGAAGTATTTATTTCAACGAAATATATCTTCAGTCCCGATTTTACTTCTACTATTACAGTGTTTGAATTTAATCACAACGAAATTACCATTGCAACGAAAAAAATTTGCTGCCCCTTAACTTAGATGTAACAGGATTTTACTGTTTTTACCCGTACTTATGTTCTTGAGCAAGAAGTAAAGGGAAAAGAAAATTATTTGACTAACAATAGCAATGTTGATAAGGTTGTAACAGCTCACCCTTTTAGACGGTCGCAAAAAGTTTAATAAAACAAAATAAGCTACCAATTACAAAAAATAGTATTGTTTTAATAAGTGATATTGCTCCGTTATTATATAAAGAATTGGTTTGATGGTGCTGTGTATGCAATCAAAAGTTTTCTTTTTTTCTGCAATATGTCTTATTTTCTTTTTCCTTGCAGACATAGTGTGGCCCCTGGGAGCATTGACCGATGGCAATGACGGGATGTTGTGCGTCCCTCTGACCACAGCCTCTCGAAGTACGTATAATTGCTTGATTCATCTCTGGTTTTTTCCTTCTAGGGAAAATTAGACCTTCGTTCTGATTTGCCGTTTTTGTCGTTTGATTGTTGCAGTTCACATGAAATGTTTCTGAACTAAAACCAGGATACCAGAGACGCAAAAAATGGTTGCCGCTTTTGACTTTTGATAGCCATTTTTTTTAAGGGGGTGAGTAAAATGAAAATTTAGACCGAAGTTCGAGGGGAAATTTTTGTGTGAAGACAATACTTCCTTTACTATGTTAAAGGAAGTAGTTAAGTTTTTGCCTACAAACTACTAAAACAATCCTTAAAATGTCAACCAGTAATATAAAGTTTGACCACGGAGAGTTGGCGGATGATCTTGATGCGCAAACATAATTTGTAAGAGTTAGGATCAGCCAAAGAGCGTCGAGCAGTTAGAGGCTTGTTCTCGTTGATCCTATCTGTTACAAAGTAATGATAAACAGTCTATTACAAATGATACAAATGGTGTTTCCGCTTCAAGTCATCTCCGCCATCTCTCTGTGGTCAAGCTTTATTTGCTTTTACCCAGTTAACCTCCTGGTTGAACTTGCCTAAACGGAAACCTGACGTCACAGTTGTACGACATATGGACTTTGTTAACAACAGGAAATGCTAGGGCAGGGAAAAGAAAATTCCATGGGGACATTCCGGCACTGAACTTGACCTGGTATGGCTAGAAAGTTGAGGCTCTGATGAAGAAGTTTACTAGTTAAAATGGCTAAATTCAATTGTTAATTTCATATTTTAATCCACAATCTTCATATATATAATAGCGAATGATCGAGTAACGCTGACATCACCAACAATGAAACTCGCGCCACGGCATGATAATTTGATAATATTTTTCGTTAATGTTTGACATGCAGGGAAAGGCTTTATTTTGACAAGGCTAAACTGGATCCGGTCACTGAACGCTATCACAATAACCACTACCTATTGAAGTTTAGGGTTCATCCATTGGAGTTAGGATTACAATTTCAACTATCAAACTATCACCTAACAGGCAATGGCTTCGTTCAAATGTAGAAGCAATTTTCACCCACCATACCTTGACGGGCGATTTTCTAGTAATTTGAATAAGCTGCAAAAAATGTAGGTCTGGAGAGGATCGCAGTCATTATATAAAAACGAAAGATAAAAAGTAATCACGAATTTTACATAATATCATACGAAAAGTTTGTAAAATGTGCTTCAACTAGCCTAAATCTACAGTTCTCAAACAATAGATCCTTTGGAACAGAGATAAAAACTGAGGTACCTCTAATTCAGCAATTAGTTTTCGAGAAATGCTTGAATAGCTTCCGTAGTAACTGCTTCCTAAAAAGAAGAAATGATAAAAACAAATGCACTGATAACTTATGCTAAAATAAGGATGTACATTAGGCAAACCTTTACGGTTCCTTCTTAAATCAGATAAAACCCTTCGTGTAGTTGGGAAGTGAAATATTCTCAATTAGTTGAGGAAATACGAGCTTTTAATTTTAACATCAGACTTAACAAAAAAAACCGAAGAAGGACATGATTCAAGGTAGGGAATTAACCTTGCTGTTTTAAGTCCCTCACTGAAAGTAGCGCTTATCGCTTAAAATTTTTACATGCATTTGTTGTCAGTTGAACTGCAACAGAAGATACATTTTGGGTGGTATTTTTTTAGAGAACATTGACTCTGAATGGAAGTAATTAATCCTTTCTTATCTCTAACGTATGCTTTTAGTGTAGATACACGCAAATGCTTGTTCGAAAATCTTTCTTTTTTTAGCTTCTGTGTGCTTTCTATTCATACTAGCGATTCAAATAAAAGGAGTGGGCTTAAAAATGGGGCTGTTTTAAGAACCCATAAATTTGCTTAAACGAAGATCTTGTGAAGGATTTTGCTCTTTATCTGATATATTTATGTACACCAGGAGATTTTACCACCTACAGGATGGGATTCAAAGTTAGAATAATTATAATTCTAAAAAAGAAGTTTCAGGAATCAAAGAAGGAAATCTAGGGCAGTTACATAGTGTCACTTTCTAAGAACAAAAATGATGATGAACTTAGTAATATATTGGTTCAACTGTTTTATTTTGCTTGATTATGTACGTAAACATATGCAGGTATAAAAAACATAAAAAAGGCAGCTCTGACCGTTTTTATTTGATTTTTTTTTTAAAAAGGAAAATGTGTTTTAAATCTTTCCTTTCTATTTTATATGAACTACTTTCAAAAACATCTTTCGTAAACTTGAATTATGCATATTTGATGAGCATCTTTATAAACTAACAACCTTTCTACAACATAAAAACATCATCTTAATTTACCTCCTTTTAAGCAAAATCTACTCCCTTTTCAACCTCATGTTATAAAACCTTCAGTCAAATACGGTGGGGGGGGGGGGGGGCTGCGTAATTGAGGTCAATCTTGTATTAAAAATTGTTTGCACTGTTCCCAAAACTACCAAAAATCCCTGCTCTATTCTTCGAATTTTATCAAGGGTACACTTTTTTATGCATTGAAGAAGGTATTCATGATAAGTGTATACGAATTTGGGGTGCATTTACACTGGCAGAAAAAACAATCCAACACCAAGAAAGACTTATGCTAGACAAACGAAATTTGGTAGGCGTGTTTATACATCTGAAAGATGACATCGATTCACATTTCGCGCTTCGTACACAAGTGTGGCGCTAATAGTACGCTAATAGACTTATGCTAGACAAACGAAATTTGGTAGGCGTGTTTATACATCTGAAAGATGACATCGATTCAAATTTCGCGCTTCGTACACAAGTGTGGCGCTAATGTGTCGCGCTTCGTACACAAGTGTGGCGCTAATAGCAAGTTCTGAGTGGCGCTAATAGCGCCACTCAGAACTTGCAAACTATGATTGCCTTAAATGCTTGCTGTAAAGTTTGTGAGCGATACTTTTTTGTGAAATTCGACAAATGGAGTTGATGTTAGCCAAGAATGCCTTTAAACGAAGAAGCCATTATAAAAAACTTGCTGAGCTGGATTGAAGTTATATAATAGGGCTACGAGACGGTGAAGTTTCTTTCCGCGATATTACATATCCACTGCGGATGGTCATTGGAAGAAGTGGTCAAGGTATGGTATATACTGATTCAAGAAGATCGGGTTCCTGGCGGCTACGTGGCACTACTGAAAGGGAAGACCGCCATATTCGGTGTAAGGCTATGCCGCACCGTATTGCGTCTACGGCAGAAATTCTAGCTGCCGTTGGTACCACAGTGACACAACGAACTGTCAGAAATCGGTTACTCCACGGACAGTTCCGACCCAGGTGCCCTGTAGCTTGTATTCCACTGACCATTTGACCAAACCATTGCTGTTTGCGAAGTCAGTGGTGTCACGCCAGAGCTCATTGGAAGACGGAATGGATATTCGTTGTTTTCTGGTGAAAGCAGATTCTGCCTTGTTGCTAGTGATGGCCGTGTGTTACTCAGGAGAAGGCCTGGGACGCCTGCAACGAAACTGTGTGTGGCCTAGACTCACTGAACCTAAACCGGGAGTCATGGTCTGAGGAGCAACTTTCTATGACGGCGGGAGCACTCTAGTGGTCATTCCGAAAACACTGACTGCAAATTTGTTCGTCCGTCTAGTATTTCAACCTATAGCATCGTCATTCATGAGCCGCACGCAGGGGTGAGTTTTTGAACAGGATAACGCTCTATCTTACACCACTGTTGCAACGTAATGTGCTTTACAGAGTATTAGTACATAGTATTGAAATATTAAACTTTCCTGCGAGATCACTAGATCTGTCTCTAGTTGAGCATGTGTGGAATATCATTGGACGACAACTCCAGCATCATCCACAACCAGCACTGATCGTCCCAGTGTTGACAGAAGTTCAACAAGCATGGAACTCTATGTCAAAAAGTGACCTTCGGCCCCTGTTTGTCACAATGCAAGCAGGTTGGCAGGTTTACATTCAAAATTATGAAGGTTACACCTGCTATTAATGTAACAGCATTTCACATTTGAAATGCATTTTCTTAAATTTAAATTAACCTGTGATCTTGAAAATTTAATCAATTAAGCATGTTTACTAGACAAACGTGTTGTTCAACATTCATTGCTCTATAATTTTTTTTTCATGGTGTTGGGATTTTTTTTGGTCCGTACATATACATATATTTATATCTCCCTGCCATACATTTGATAAAAATCATTTGTTCCACCATTCAAGGTACGTTTTTGAACGTAATTCAAATTTGTTTTGTCTGCGTGAAAAAAGATAACCCGTTGGGATTACATTTTTTTAAACCCAGACATTTAAAATTTTAATACATTTAAAAATGAATCAGTGTTAAACAAGTTTGCAGATATATCTTGCGTTTACTTCCAGTTCACCCTTCGCCGACGCTTACTTGCAATTTTAGATTTATGTATTCTCCTAAATTCAATGGAGCGTTTGTGATGAACCTCTCTTCTTGAAAATAAGCGTAATTTTATCATTTAATGAAACCCGGCTGTACATTTTTGAAACGAGGACGAGTTTACTGTCTACTTATTTTTTTAATGATTCATGGTAACAAGCCACGCAACCAAAGACGCGAATTATGCTGTCACCATAACCCATCCTTCTCGGAATAGATAACAACCCTTTGAATCGAGCAAAAATGAAAAGCCGCAATTAGTCAAAAGAAAATTGCAACACCGCGGTGATTGTTTCGTTTGGAATAAGTGCAGACACATTGAATTCGCATGTTTGGTTTTGAAACGGAAGCATTATTTTTCTTTCCTTTTGGGTACCGTTATAATTTGCGGGTTGTTGTTTCAAATTATTCCGTAGTTTTGACGATAAATACAGTGAGACGGTATATTGTCGTCTGCTTATTACGTTTCGTGAAGAAGCTAAGTTGACAGGCGTAAAATTCCACCAGGCAAGTTGTACGTCATCTTTATTTCAGAAAGAAGTTCGGGGGAGGCTACGTTTGATAAAAATTTAAGTTCTAACCGTTGTTCTTTTCTTACCAAAAAAAGTAAGATATTAATGAATGAATTTTCCTGAAATTTTCGTAAAAAGGGAGCGAATACTGTACGAATATGTTATGTGAAGGCATTTATTACCATATTTATTACCATCAAGAAGGAAAGTTAAAATTAGGACAGTAACAGAAACGAAATTCAAAACCAAGTTAGATCACTTTCTAAAGAAATAGGATTTCTGAAGTCCTATTACTTGCTCGAATATATCAAATGTAACCAAGAATAAAAAGAAAAAGGTGTTTTTTTTTTTTTTTTAAATTAAATGCTGTAAAAAAGATAATTTAGAACCATATATTTTTTTAATCGAAAAATAAAAACTTGATTAAACAAGGGTGCCTCCCCTCCTAAGAGCAAGGGCTCACCCCTCAAAAATTGCAAAGACTCCCCCCCCAAAGCAAGACCCCCCAAAAAATGAGAAAAATACCCCTCAAAACATTTTTAGGGAGGGGGGGCTAAAAATTTCAAAGGCACAGTCGGCGCAATGATCCCCTAGGTGGGCACACCAGATTAAACTAATATCCACATCGTGATAAAAATAGATGCATTTGAAGTTCCAAGAGAAATTTTCGAAATCTTTTGTACTTTTAAAGTACAAAAAACTGTTTCAAAACTCTTTTTAAAATCCCCTTGGTGACTTCAGAGAACAAATGTTTTTTTATGAGATGTATATACGTCACAAAAAGTTACGTTGTTTTATGAAATTAAAAATTGGCAGCTTTGTCATAGTGCATGCAATATTCATAACAATAATATTTTTTAAATACAAAAATGCATTTAATGCCTTGACTGAATACTGATATCAGATATTTTTATGTTAAGTGTGAGCTCTAATTTAGTATTTATGCTCTTTTGTTTTTCAGCAGCCGGCTTCGCTGCATACAGCTACGGTCGCGGTGGCTTCCCGGGCTACCCCAGCTTCAGCTATCCCTTTGCAGGTATGAGCTTCAGCCCACCCCACCACCTCTGTCTGCCCCTCCTGTCTTCGGACTCGACCGTGGGCCTCTGCAATTTGCATGCCTTGCAACTCTAACTTCTCTCGCTCTCAAACTCGTAGACTCTCAATATTCACTTAATTTTATAGTCATTTTGATGTTTCTATTGATATTGCAATAGCTGCTAACTTTTACTTGTGAAGCGTTGTGGACGCATATGGGAACTGATTTTTTTATTGAAATTGTATAACCATCCCTTAATTTTCATGCTTTCAATTAAATTCTTACAAACATGGTTTATAGTAGCTATATTCGAAAGTTGAGACCTGTACCGAATATTTAATTAAGAATCAACACCAAAATTTTTAGAAATTGCTGGATGAACAAAGTGCACCTTGGAGAAATTATAATTGAACTTTTAGTTATTCTTTTAAAAGTTCATTTAGTAAGTATGAGATATCATTTTTATTTTGTATATGAAACGTAGTTCCTAGCCTTCTATTTATATTGGTATTTTGGATAGTGAAATGTTATTGAAAAGTTGCCATTTCTGTGTATTTTCCTGCATGGAAAAGATCAGATTACAATAATAAAATACGTGTACCTGGCAATAGTTAGCATAATTTGGAATTTGTAAAACAAATAAAGAAAAAATATCGAACATTCTTCGTCCTTTAATGTCACAATGACTTTTACAAGAATTTTCTTTTCATATAATAAAATTTAAAACTGTGATTCACGAATGCGTCACAAAACTGATGTATAAATTTTATTTTTTATTCCTTAACCTGGAACGAAAAATGATTTTCCGATTTTTATGAACTTCAAAATATTTTCAATCGAGTTTTTTTCATGGGTTGTTAACTGAATAAATAGGTTTTTGATGATATTTTCAAAATTCGAATGTTTGATAAATAATGTTTAACCGAAAATGAGAAGGATTTTTTTTTTTTATTTCTTTGCTTAAGCAAAGCTCTCGTTTCCTCGAGATAAAAATGGCCTCCAACAACGTTTCAAAGTAATCATTAGCAGCTGTAGTAATAAATTTTTAAGTGAAAGAAACCTATTCTTAGCTTTTGAAAATTTTAGGCCATATGTTTTTCTTTTATATTCATTTCTTTGTGTTAATATAATTATATTTATGAGTATCCTCTCCAATGTAAGTCTTCTCTTATCAGTAACAGGGTTTAGAATCAGACTAAAACGTTAGAGGTGGTTAATTTCCCTTTATAAATTTAATGTAGATAAAAACGAAGTTTTAGACAGTGCACGAATGATAACTTGTTTAAAGAATGGTATTTCATTTACAGACTTTTTTTTCAAAAAAAAAAAAGGTTATGAAAACCTTTATTACGCTGTTATACTCATATTTGTTGCATTCTGAATTTAAAACAGTTGCACATGTAGTAATAGGTTTTTTATTGAGAAATAATCGTCTACCTTTCGAAACTGTTAGTATACATTTACTTTGTTTATGATAACTTAACTTCGATAACTTCGGCGTCATTGACTATCCTTTTTGTGCTGTCTAAAACCTCGTAGAGTTTTTAAAGCTACTTTGCAATTCTAATAGTCGCTATTCATAGAGCAAAAGAGTTCTGATGACAGATTGTGCGATCTGTAGGGATAGAAAAAAATTGAAAATCTTAACTCCAGCGATATCCAAATTCAATATAGTCTAACGGCTGTCCCTATAATAGGACTATTTGAGTTTCTCATGAAGTTTATTGTTTTTTTTTTTTTTTTTTTGCATTTACAAATAGTTTTCAATATACAGATTTTAAAATGACAGTGCTCTTAAAAAGTCGACCATTTTTTGACTAGAATCAATTGATTTATTAATGAGTTAATATTATTAACCAAAAAAGTAATAGAAATTATGCTTTTTGTAAATAATGAACTGGGGGGCTAACTGAAAAGGAATAATTGCTCATTTCGTTGTATTATCTTCGCATTTTAAAAGGATTAAAGGCACTCTTTGAATGAAAACATTTTCAATTCCGCGGCTTTCCGTTGCCAGATTGCACACTCTGTCTTCAGTGTTGCATGGGAAAATATGGGCCACGCCCTCCCCGTTGGCTGGGCCTCTTCAAACGTCTATAACGCCCTTTCTTTTTATTGTCTTCTGTGGCACATCATCGTGGTATGATGTGGCACACGTGGTGCACACGATACCACATCGTGGTGTTTTTCTTCCATTGCATTGTCAGTTTCAGTATTTTTTGTTCCTAAGCCAAACTACGATTACAGGTGGCTCCAAAAGCGTGTTTAATTTTTAAATTTTAGAATATCATGAGCACTCACTATGAAAACGTTTAACATTGTAACGCATGATTTTTTTACGTTAATTTCAATTTCTGACGTCGTTACTTTTTTGTTTATCTTACCATTCTAATTTTCGAAGAATTCAAGCGGAATAGTTTCATTTACACTAACTTTTGTTCAGAGTACGTTTCAATTCCAGTCTCAAAAGAGGCATTTGAACTCGTACTAACGCAAAATTTTTAAGTTTCATGAAGATAATTGCGTTTTCGTGATTAAATTTCTTTGAGATTAGTTTTCATAAAAATAACCCTATTTCTATAAGTTTTTGCTTTTTGATGTCATAGAATTAATTAATGGTTGATTTCGAAACTGAGATAAGTGCCACAACGATCATCTGTCTCATGAGTCTATTTCTGCAATGTTTGGCTTCGGAACAAAATTCTTTGTAGTTTCTTTTGAGCTTGCCTTTCACTTTTTTTTAATTTTTTTTAAAAATTTTGTGCCAAAGGTAGAGAATCTTTTGTTGGTTTTTAAAATTCCTATACTATTTCCAATCGTGAGGTGGTTAATCAACGACTTGATTTTTATCTATTTAGGATTTTTTCGTTTTAACTTGTTAGAAAAGCTTTTTTTTTTTTCTAATGTTGAATTTACGCTGTTGAGATCTCGGTCAAAGTGGTTTTTGATGAACAAAATCTTAAAATCTTTTTGTGATTAAAAGGCTTTTATCGTTCCTTATTAATGGTATTTTTAATAATTAACAAAATTATTTTTTGAATGTCAGACATTGCCACGAACTTTTGCAATTCCATATTAGGTTTAAGTAAAAAATTGAATGATGCACGAAAATCCAGGAGGAGAAAAAAATTATTTAACACGTTAGTTATTTTTCGTTAGAAAATTACATAGGGGGGAAAACTGTTTCCCTTATCACTTAAAAAAAAAAAAAAAAAAAATTCGAGGCTACCGAGATTTCTTAGCGTTGTTAAATGTATGTCCCAGCTGTTGAATGTATGAAACTGTAAAAGAACTCTAAGTTGACTTTCGAGTGACAGGATCGAATGTCTGCTGGCTATCTTTGGGGATGTGAACTTCGTTTTGTCCCTTCCTCGTGTGTTCGTGATCGTACACGTGCTCATATATAGTACGGTAAAAAATCGTCTCTATAGAAACGTCCAACTAGCGTCCATATGGTAGCTTTAGTCTTTGCCGTTTTGAGGATTTTAACTGTTTGTACTGGTAGATGTAGTCTGTTGATATTATACTACTTGACTCTCGTGAAACACATAACGCATATTAATCCGTTGTGTGAGTATTCGGTGTAGACATGGAGGATAATAAATCGCAAAGAAATCCGATAAATTAAAACTGTTCTGTATTAAATTCCTGTACTGAAAAGATACACTGATCATTTTCCACGTTAATTTTGTGCTCTGTCCTGTAGAATGAAATTTAGAGAGGAAAGGTGAGTCAAATTTCTATATTTTTTTCAATGTTTTGAAACAAATTTTGTACAAAATCAGTTTGTATCTGGCTTCTGCAACAAATCTCTGACAGCCCGATAAATCTTTGATGAGACTTGTCGAACCTGCCGAACCTGTTTTAATGAGTGTTATTGGCGCAGTATTGGAAAACGTCGATATCCAAATAGATGATTGGTAGAAAAAAAAAAGCCCATTGAAGTGACAGACCCCTTCACTCATCTTATTAACTAAATGTTTTATTTATGCAAGATTATTACAAATGCTTTTCGTTATTTGCGCACGTTTTTCTTCTGTTACATATGATTTTAAGTTAAATACTTTGATCGTATTCTAAACTATTTAACTTGATTTAAACTTCGTTTTTAAACTAAAATTTATTTATTTATTTGGTTTTTATGTTGCAAAAGAGCACAATTATTTCAAGAAAATTGGGGCAATAAACATTACTTCCTTGATGAATAAATATTTACTCCTCAAAGAAAAACCGTTCTTTATTTTTGTATATACATTTCACTCAAAAATCAAATGATTTATTTTTACATTTCAGTCACCTTACCAATATTATTAACCTAAATATGATTCTCAAAAAAAAAAAAAAATGTCGTAACGCCAATCCCCCCCCCCCCCCCTTCTCTCCTAACAGTTTACTTGTTGTAGAATTGGTCATATCGTCGGCAGGTACGTGATGTATGTATTTTTAAAGGTGGTGGAAGGGAATAATGCAATATCATTTTTGATACGAAAGAAAATATAGTTCCATTGTAGTCTATGAAAATTTGATACACAACTACAAGTAACTCTAATTTCTAAATTCCTCTAATTGAAGACTTAAAAAAAAATTTCGCTTTGTGATAAATTTTGAAAGGATGCAGTTACTTCAGCATCACAAAGAATACTCACATGACGGATTTCTAGAATCCTTTGATAGCGCAGATATAGAGGGAATGGTAATAGGTCGCGAGATATACAGTGTACATAGATACCGAGCCACACGTAGGTAGTTTACTGTAGGTGAGGATTCATGATTGGTCACTTAAGGAAACGTTGTAACAAAGGATTCTGAACAAGTGTTTATTCACGAATATCTTGTGCCATGAAATCACATTCATCTAATTTCGCTCAGACGATCATCCAAAGAACTGGAATGCAGTTTTTGTTGTAAAGTACCATAAGTTAAAATATTACCGATTTGAACGCGAAAGAAAGATTAAACGCTAGTGTCAAAATAACTAATGTAATAAAAATATATTAAATTTTATGCAGACAATTAAAAGTAGACGATCCGGAGCATTAAAGTGACAGTTAAACGAATAACATTTTCAGAAAATCAAATCACTTGTTAGATGGCAGCAAAGACCTTTTTATTGATGAAAAACAGCGCTTTATTTGCATGGGAGCTCACGGAAGCTTAGCTCATGTACTTATTTTGAGTTTTATATGGGTTTTTACACGTTAGATGAGATTAAGGCTATTCATGTATGAAAATACATTCTGACGACTTCAAAACTCCATTGCTTCTTTTGTTAGAAATTAAACGATGTGCTTAGTCATTAGAAAAAAAATGGGGTAACTATAATGAATCTGCTTCAGGTTGATTGAGGATTTGAATAAAAAATTGTGCAACAAAGTAGCATATAAACATATCTCATCATTAAGCAAATGCTACATTTTCTTGACGATGAACAAGAGGGAATTCTTGTTTTAAATGAAAGTTCAATTCAAGCATTTCACATTCGGAATTTATATATATATATATATATATATATATATATATATATATATATATATATATATATCTTTTACTTTATAGTTCAACTTCTTACTCATCTCTCGTTATCCTCGGTTTACCTTTTTCTTTCCAGTTTTCCAAAGTTGTTTCTTTTAACAGATTATTTTTATTTCTTTTTTTACTTTTGTGGAACTGCGTAAAAGAAACTTACTCTTGCCAAATTCATTTAATGAAACGACTTTTCAAACTTTTTTTTTTATTTTAATGGAATTAAATGTTCTTCTTCCACAAAATGTGAGCATTACTTCGGTAAAACAAGCATGATTTATTTGGGTGCATGATCAATAAGGCAAATTAGTCAAACGGTAAAAATATTTTCGTCTAAAACGAGTTTAAATTGTGCTGTTTATATATAACTTCCATTTGTTTCCTTTGTATACTTTAAACTATTTTACTAAACACTCTATATGCAACATCAAGTTTTTATAATCCCTAAAATATTTTCGTTGTCACTAAGCTTTCTTCCTTCATTTTTTTTATAAATAATTTTTACATCTATTAAATTACAACATTAATTTTAATCTTAAAATGAAAATATTTTTAATCTCATGAAATTATTAAATGAATTAAAGGCACATTGCGCAAACTACTTTAGTTATTAGAAATCTTTTTCCGTCATTAGATATGTTCCGTTCAATGGGAACGTTATGTTGTGTGGTGATCTATGATACCTTTCATAGTCTAGTCAAACGTTTTTATGAAAATATCTTATCACTTATACTTTGTTTTGATTACTAATAAATTTGAAAGAGGCATGGCACAATTATATTCCTGAATAAACACTTCAACATTTAGCATGTAAATGCATCTCTCTCACTACCTAGTTATAGCTTTACTATGTACAGTATTTAATACGAGTTAAATTGCATGTCAGATTTCTTTCCTCGGCGTAGACCTTCTGTGTGTTCTCAAACGTTTCTGTTTCGTCAACATAAAATTCCATCAGCAGAAGATAACCCTTAGATTAGACCTTACGATTTTCGTTCTGAATACTAAAACCGTCGTTCCTGTAAGATTCGGGCATGATAGCAAAATTTGTATGATTCTTTTGCCTTTTCAACCCCCCCCCCTTTCTAAGCTCTGATTGTACGATAGATACCATTCTTTTCGTGGCCACTCGAAGCAACTGCGAGACATATCCCCCTCCCCACTTCTAAGCTCTTATTGCACGATGCAAGTCTTTTCGTGGCCACTCTATGCTATTGCCCCCCCCCCCTCCACGATGATCCTTCGCTGAAGAGATGCAAATTCTGTAGGAGGGGGTGATTCCAGGAAGAGTGTACTAACTTCTTCCTCTTGGAGGAAGGATAATAAGTGACTCAGAACATTTACTATTCAATTAATTTTTACAATCTTAAGATCAATTTCGCGATTCTCACATGTTAGGGTTGCTACAAAAATGTTGCTATTATTGGATCCTATTTGATCTTTAAAAAGTTTAATTAGGTGCTTCAGCCATTTTGTTGCTCTCGATTTCGAATCCTTTTTGTGAAGAATAAATGAATTAGTTTCCAATGTTACTTATAATTTGCTTTTTCCTGTTAATTCAACCTTTTAAAAATATGCTTATAATACAGATGCCACATTCGCTTACATACTGTAAACGTTGAGGAGTGCGTATCTTTTTCAATAGATACCAATGGTAACGTAGTGGTAAGTTTTTCGTTTTGTGAGAACTCGAAGCAAGTCATGATGAGCTAACTTCAAATCATGAAATAATAGCTGGTATGGAACTTTAACACTGAAAATACACCTTTTATAGAAAATTATACAGCACCACGAAGTTAAGATTATATTCCATATTTTCTTTTCTCAAAGAAAGAAGATATAATTAAAAAATTTTGGGTTGCGGAATATCCTGTTTAAAAAAAGATGTAACGGAATTGAAAGTTTGGAATGAGTTGACAACCATGAATCGTTTTGAGATAACACTGAAGGTTATAACTTAATCAGTCGTTAAAGTATATCTCCTTAGTTTAGCTTCTTAGCACGGCCAAATAAGTTTAAGCCATCCGTCGGAAATAATAAGATAACTAAAATTAAGCTTTCAGTCTTTTTGCCAGACATATCAAACTACTTCCAGCCAATCTATTATTACTAAATGCCGACTCCCGTATATGTTTCTGGCATCCAAAAGACTTCGGTTGTCTATAAGCCGTTCCATTTTGTGCCCTCCATTTACATTTGTTCCTTAGGTTTCTCGGAATTAGAAGTTTCCTTGTGGAAAAAATAAATAAAACTCGCTCAAGAACGGAAATTTTTAAAGAGTAATAAATGGCGCTTGCTGATGAATAGTTTAAATTAATCCTGATGTACGTAAAAATTAAATTTTATGCGAGTGGCAAATAATAAAAGATGAATTAATGATATAATCTCGCTTAAATTCATTTACATTGACTCTTCCGTTCAAAATACTGAATTTGATATTTTTTCTTTCAAAATATATCGTAATGCTGATCTAGAAAATTGTTTATTGCACCGAATAGGATTGAATCAATCAAGTATGAATGATGTTTTTTTTATAAATCGTGTGTTACATTGAGTAAAAATAAATAATATGATTTTAAACACACAATTTGCACTTGTTTTTAGTCTGATGGTTTTTCCCTTACAAATGCGAAAAGGAATTTTGTAAAAAACGTACTTTTTAATATTGCTAAAAGGATAGAAGTAACTTTAATGCACATAATCTACAATTTCTTCCTTTTTGTGAACAAGTATTGTCCTCGGTTATAGATAAAGCAAGTATTTCTTTTTGTTCTAAGAAAACACCTACCAAAAAATATAATAATAGAAATAATTACGTAAATATTCGTGTTTTAAACTAATTTCAAATATTCCATACTGAGCAAGTGCCATTTTGTTAATCAAGAACTTGAGAAAAAATATTGATTAAGTGACAAGATTAATTAAGTTTTAATTGCTTCTTCATATTGCCTAAAAATAGTTTAAATTATTTGTAAAGTATATAATAGTACCCAACGTTTAAATTTATTTAAAAGATCTGTACATATAAAATACAATTCAAATATTTTAGCTTTCAATTGAAAATGTTTCTTTCTATATTACAATGCGTCCTCGCATTTTTGTTTTGATATCAGTGCAGAGTTTTTATTCTAACTTGTTAAACTTCGTTTTATGTATTTCTGTGTGTCTGTGAACTGCGTACGAAATTGTAATAATGGACAATCGTTGGAACATTATTTTTAACCGTTTCATTTCCTATCAGGTACTGTCAATGTAAAATTTGTATTTTTTATTATTGCAGCTTAAGATTTGACATTGAATATTACATGCCTGTAACAATATGCACGAAAAACAATCCATAATTTTGCTTTCCACATTTTTTTGGACTTTAACGACTCAACCAAAGCATTTTGCTGCTTGTATATGTTTGCTCTGGTTTTTCAATATTTTTCCATATTTCTGTGGAAGAGCGCTGTTTATTCTTTGTGGACTTCGACGTGCACTTCTACGTTTTTGCAAATTTTGTGATATGTTGCTCTGTCGTACATTTTATACTGTTACTCGTTTCGTTTTGAATTCCATTTTTGTGCTGACTACGTGTTGTTATTGACTATGTTGGAAATAAATTATTCTTTCAAAGCCTAAAATAGTTGACGTTTCGTACATTATTGTTTAGGAGTAACAAACAAACAAAAAAAAGGCTAGTTGGGAACGGAATTCGTTCTTAAATGTTATAAAGCTCACGTGACAGGGGCTTAGCATTGCAAAATGCTTTTTAAAAATATACTTTTTTTTACTCGGGTATTAGCTATTAATTAATGAATTGTAAAATGTTCTGCCTTGATTCATCAGTTTGTGCGCTAAACTGATGTGTGATGTGACTAACATTTAAGAGCGATATTCGCTCCTAAATTGGTCAAACACCACACAAAACTCATTTCTGCAATATTAACGCATAAAAAACAACAAAAATTAATGTTTTTTTTTTCAACTGAAAAAAGAATCGGCATTGTTTGTCGAAAAAAAAACGATTTTTCGATATTTTCTTTAGCAAATATGAGTTTTTTTCCTTGAATTTAAATGAAATTTAATTTATGTTTATTTTTATTTTTAAAACTATTTTTAAAATCATATATATTTGTAAAATATCATACAATACTTTTTTATGGAGGGGAGGGGTTAACTTAATGTTTGTTTAGCTACAAATGTTAGATATCTATTTCCGTACGCATTCTTTTTCTATTGCAATGTTTTTTGTTGTCCTGATTCCTGTTTGACTTCGATGTTGGATGTCAACTTTCATGTTTGATCTGCCTCGGTAACCATATGTTTTTTCCTGCCCTGTATTTTTAACTTATATGTTAGATATTAAAATGAAATTAATTGCGCCAATTTACAAAGATATTTATTTGAAATTTGATCACATCTGTTACGTTCCTCAACTTTTGAGTGGTCTTGAACTGCAAATGTTATTGACTGTTTCCCCCACATTACTTTTTCTCGTGCTATTCTATTAATTATTTTGAAATTGGTGACGCTCAAGAACTATTAGACTGTGAAGCTTGTACATTTCCGTGGCTGCAAGATACATAAATGCGCGCGCGCGCGCGTGTGGAAGGGGAATCGGTATTATGTAAAATTCTAGCAACTTCATAAAACGTTTAATCTTGGAATAATGATTTAGATATTAATAGGTGTGTAAAAAAGAGTGATATAAAAGTAACTGAACGATTAGGTCATTTTGTATTTTTCAGATTTCTATTGAAAATGAATTAGAAACCTCTAAACCTGACTTTATTTTGATTAATCTTTAACTGCAGTTATGTACTTAAAATGAATTTTGAGCTTTTTAAGAATACCCTGAATATCGCCGGGTCAACTTGGAAACAGTTAATATTTGCATGTAGTACTACTTTACTTAAATTTGTCATATGCGATGTTTAAAATTAAAGCCTTTAATGATGATTAATTTTAAACTCTTAGTTGTTCGAATAGATGCTTATTATTAATACATCTGCCTATTCTTCTCATTGCAAATGAAGGTAAATGTTTGTATGACTTGAATAGTTTTTTTTTTTTTTTTTTTTTTTTTTTTGTGTGTGTGTGTGTGTTTTATCGCATTTTTATCTAACTGAAGATGTAATATTTGCTCTCCCTCTTAATTTGCTAAAATTAAAAACACTAAGAACGCTGAACAATTTTTATATAATATACAAAATTTATACTATTAAAAATGCTGATTCTTTTTTCAGTTATTTCACATTTTCTACAAAACTAAAGTGATGCAAGAAATTTCAACCGTAAAACCTTTACCTACTCAACTCGGGGCCCATACAGTATTTAAGTTTCATATATTGAATTAAGCAAAATAAGCATGAAATTGTTTTTCCAGTCCCTATTTTGAAGAAAAAGAACAAAAACTCATCTTCACTTTGCTTTTGTGTGGTAAAAACAAACAAAACATTGTTTAACACGAAGCTTTTCAATTTTGCCGAGTTTCTTAAAAATTAATTTCATCCCCTCTATATGTTTTCCTGTAAAACTAATAAAAGCTAATTCAATAAAAGCTCTGTTAATTAAATCAATTGGCAATTTTTCACTCGAATTATTTGTCAGAATTTTAATTGGATTGACAATAAAAATGCGTAAAACTTAAGTGAAGAACTGCAAAAGGTAAACGAATTAATTGGAAATAATTTTGTCAACCATTGTACTATTATTTATTTATAGCTACAACTAATTTATTACCTGCTTACATATTTTTCTAATATTTAACTTTTTGTTGGATTTTAATTAAATTTGAAAAAAAAAAATGTTCAAATTTAATTTGATGATTTATGCAATAATTCTGCAGACACTTAAAATGCAGAAATTATTCTTGTTTTCGTCAACAAATACTATGCTTTGGCATTTGTTCATTCATGCATTAATTTCGTGCTTGTTTAAACATTTTATTTTTAGAATATTAATAAAAATGCATACATAATCAGGTGCAATTATGCGTAATCAAGCGCAATCAAATGATTTTAAAAAAAGACAAGTTTTCGTTACTTTTAATTAAAAGTTAATTTTTAATTCCTTGAGATTTTTTAGACATGTTTCGAGTGAGTCAAAATTTACATGTTTTAAAAAGGACTTATTATGAAAAATATTTGAATAGTTTTATATCGAACGTTACTCATTCGAAATCATGAGCATACAATCTGCTTTATTTATTTATTTATTTCTTTAACTGTGCTGTATAAAATCAGATGAAATAAATGTATCACAGCTTCAAAACATAGTGTTTAAAAACAAATACACTCCTTGAAATATAAAAAAAAACGAAGGAACATTGAATGATTTTTAGATTATTTTTTAATGATTAAGTCATAAGAATATCAAGTTAAATTGACTTATGAAAGGAATGTTTTTTACGTATGTAAATTCCACAGTGCCGTAGGTTTGACTTTGTATGAAATAAATAAATAAACGAAAATAAATGGCGTTGGAGTCTTAACTTTTAACAATATTTCGGAAAGTAATTTGAAATAAAACTATATACTATTTCACAAATTGATTCAGATCAGAAATCAGAAAAAAATTATACTTTTGTCGTATGTTAAGAAATGAACCTAAAATATGCAATTTTTTCTCTAATGTTCGCTGCGTTTGTAATGACAACCTGCTATGAATTTATGGCAAGAGTGCCAAACAAACTGGTAGCTAATATAGAATTAGAGCACAAACCAGACGAGTGATCGAAGCATGGTTAGGTTCAACTCGAAGATTGCAGGCAAGGCATGGTATATTCAGATGATTGAGCTGACGGTGTATTTTATGCATTGAATGATTAGTTTTAAAACACCACTTACAATAATTCTCTTGACACTGCACCATATATGATGAGAGAGAAAATATACAAAATTTTGTAACTGTAAACTTTTTGATTAAAAACACCTTTATCAAAACTCCACTATCTGAAATGTGAGGTATTCCCAAAGTTAAATTTGTGTCGATAATTTTATTTACAGTATTGAAGAGATAGCTGTTGTAGTGCCGTAAATCATAGCTAACGGTATTTTGGTGCTTAGTGGCCGTTGTAATTGTATGGATGCATCTAGGTAGTGTCTTGTAGTCTTGTAGAGTGGAATTCTTGTTTGTTCAAACTAACTATCCTTTTTCTCATATGCTGTGTACCTCTTCTCTCTTACTAGATCTTTTAGTGTAGTTTTAGATTGAGTATTTTGTAAATACAACATTTGCATGTCTTTAGAAAAGGCATTGAGCATTTGAAAGAATTGCACTTGAAATATTGTGGGTTAATAGCATTTAAGAAGGTTTAAGGAAAACGTGTTTTTAGTTTAAGGAAACTTAAATAACTTCTAAGAATTCTGTGCACTACTTTCATTTCTTTTTCTTTTTTTATATAAAATTGCAGTAACTCTTGAAACTTAGTAAAAGCTTAAAAAAAATGCTTAAAACAAAAAAAATTAAAAAATAAACATTTCTTTTGTTATTATCACTAAGAATTTAGTGATCTTCAGTGACCTTTTTATTTAGTACATTAACTTTTCTCTTTCTTAAACTTTTATTAATCTGAAAAAAGAAAGAGCAATATTTGATAATATATTTGAAATTTTTAGTAGCTTTAACTAAACGCAGAACATTCTCGCTCTAAAACTAATAATATAACATTTTTTTTTAATTTTTTTTTTTTTTGTTCCCCAAAAATAAACCTCATTATTAGATAATTTGTGCAACTCACATCAAATATGTATTGCTAGGACAAAGCAGCGTTTTCATTAAAATAGTTTAAGCTATTTTTATACTTTTAAATCTACTAAATATTTTAAATTTAACAATAAATGATAATTTTTAAAAACTTGCATTTATGTAAAGTATTTAACCAAATTTACTTCGATCGATTTTAGTTCTCAAAGCACTATAAATTAAATATTACATTTCTTTTCCTGTCTACTGTTGATCCAAATAGATTTTATTTTTGTTTCTCAAAGTAGATTTAGAATCCTTTAGCAATAGAAAAAAAATATCCATTTCCTGTCTCAAATGCAGATTATACAGCATCCATATGTTATATAATGGGAAATTTATGTTATTTTATGTTTAAGGGTTTTCCTAAAGAATCATCTTATTTAATATAGTGTAACACATGCATAAAGATTTAATCGTAAATTAGCCAATTTTGGTATACGTATGTTCACTTTATATAAGTGTTTCATTGTATAATGTTCACAATTGTCAGTTCATTAATCTCTTGAATGTGGGTAATTTTTTGACTAGGTTAAATGATTTACTCCATAGGATTTTGCTTTCAAAAATTATAAATGGATTATAATTAGGACATTATGTAGAGCAATTAGTGATACCAATTTTTTTTCAGCCTCAAAAAACTTAATATTTTAAAGCTGATTGCATAGAACTGTTTAAAATAATGTTATTTAAATTACACAGTTCCGATTAAGCTTAAACATAGTATGTTTGTGATATGATGGTATGATATGAATCATCTCAGAATTTTTTATAAAATTTTTGTTTGGAAGAAAAATTTGAAAGCTGTTTCTTGGTTTGAATCTCGGTTAACCACATTTCCAGAGGAGATATTCTTTTGCAAACGTATTGACAATTATTGCCCCTATATTAAACACTGGCACTGTGCATGAGTACACAGAAGGTTTCTTCAAAGTGCTTTAAAATTCCAAGAGTTTGAACGTGATTCACCCATTCATTCTAAACGACGTAAAAATTGTTATGAACACAATGGTGCTGTTGGCAAATTTGTATAAAGCATTAAATGTATTCGGCGAGAAAAGATTTTGAAGCAAATTATTAACTAAGTGTGAAAGAAAAATAAACAAAAATAGTAAATGGACATTAAAAAGTTGAGCTTATTCCCTTTCTTCATTACTTTTTCACATGTTGAAAATTTACTCAGAAGACAAAAAGAAAAGTGAGTATTAAAGTTAAGTACAACAAAAATTTTGCCTATTTTTTATGAAAAATTATCAGTTTCGTTTTGCATCATTTCCCATTTTATAATATATTGAGAAAAAATATCTAGTTGAAATTATTTGCATGAAAACATTTGGATGATACTTTTAGATAATTTAGACTAGAATTCTGAAAAAAAAAAAACGAATGAATTCAATACTGTAAAACGGTACATTATTCTTCTTAAAAACTGTTTAATGTTGACGATTCTTAATTTCAAAAACGTATTTACTTTATAAACACAACAATGTTTTTTGTTTTCGTTTATTTATTACTTATCAAAAATGAAGATTTTGATACACAAATTATACTGCACGAAACTTTTTGTGAATGATTTGTAATTGTCATTATATAAAAAAAATACATTCATGTGTTTAGAGTTGCAAATGAACAGACCAGTTTGTTTTTCAAAATAAAATTAACTTTTGTGGAAAATTTAAAATCAAAATAGGAGAGAGGAATAGAGAAAAGGAACGATACATTTTTCTTAATATGCTTCCCCTCCACAATATTTTGCGACTTTTAGTTGTTGATTCTTTAGTAATAGTTTAAGAAGCCCTTAAAAAAAAATCCATCTACGTTGTGAAATGAGTATTATAATACGTATACTTAGTTGCTTTTCATATCGTTACATTTTAATATCAATTACATAGTTTAATGCGGTAAAATGAGTACATTACACAGAATATGTTATGCTTCTATTCATATTCCTCGGGCTCTGTTTAGTTTCAAATCTTAGCATTTTATTATATTTTGTGCATTTCTAAAGACTTCGGTTAGTATTTATGGTGGTTTTATGTTTAAAAAGGTGTGCGTTATTTTTCTTTTTTGCCGTAAGTAATCGGAGAATCAGTCTTTCAAATGCTCAAATGTAGACATTAAGAAGATTTAATAAATATCTTTTTTAATGTGGTATGTTTGATTGTGCAGTAATATCTTATCAAATATTATACATACGTTTACGCAGTTAGATTAACTCGAGTGTATTTTGTCGCCTCAGAGCAACAGTAAGACATCTAACCCCAGGAATAACAGTAAGATATGCTACTGTTGCTCTGAGGCGACGATTTGTTCTCCCACAAAGTTGAATGTAATATTAATTTCTAGTCAAAAACAAATTCTTTTAAGCTTTTTAAGCTTAAAAGAACGTTTTTATTGCACAGTGTAACATAGATATATATATGTATATTTTACATAATTCTGAGCGTAAAATCATATGCGAAACAGCACCAGTAGTTATAATAAATGTTATTAAAGTACGATGTTGTAAAGTAAGAAAAAAAGAAAGTATTTTATTTCAGAAAAGTATAATTCAAAAAAATAACATTAGTGAAGCACAAAATTCGCAAACGAGAGAGCAGATATTCTAGGAGCCTTTTCTTCAACGCGAAAGAAAGAGACTTAACGTATGGTTGAAGGAATTCATTTGTTAACTTTTTTCAAACTTCATGTTATATATAAAATCATTTTTTTTTTTGCTGAAATGAGGTCTCCTCACAACGCCAAAGCATTTGCAGTTTTTATACTTTAATAGTGTGTGTCTTTTTTTTTTCTCATTGATGTGTTATAAAAAATAATCGCTTGTACTATACGAATCAAATTAAAACTTTTATATAATATGTATGATTATTTTAGTAAGACGTAATAAGATATTACTGCACAAAGCTATAGTCCTTTTTGTATTTCTCTGCGCCCTGGTGTTGTAAGTGACGTGTCTTTTGTCCTACGCATTGCTTATTAGGCTTTCGATATTAAATTTTGGTCGTTAGTCGTCTGGTGTACTCGTATAATAGTTCTCTTTTTCAATTTTCTCATCTTAGCAATTTTATCACAACCGATTAGCGGTTCTTAGATCTTTCATCTTCCAATTAGTCCCTATCAATAAAATAGTCCTCACCATCTATCTAATAGATTTATAAATCCAAATCTTTTAGTCTTCTACCAACGTTTCAGTTTCCTAGTAGCCCTTCTATACAGACCATCAGGGAAGGATCTTCTACAATAGCTATAGTGTAATTTCTACAATAGTTCTGGAGTCTTTCTTTCTTTAGTATACTTTTCCATTAGAACTTTTCTGGTATCTTTCAAGTGTAGTCAAATCCCTTGTAGTCCTTCTAATAGTTCCCATCGTAGTTAGTATTAGTTAAATCCATCTTGACGAGTTTCGATTGTCCTCTTCATGGATATGACGTGAGGTAAGAATTAGTAAAGACCTGTGCATATGTACTTTTTAAAGTTTCGTTGTTTTCTTGATTTTAATCTTGTATCGTCTGGCATCTCCTTATTTGTGAAGTTTTACTTGTTCTTTTTCATTTCTGGAGTGTTTTTCTCATTATAATTACTAATCATGTATCTGAAAATAATTTAATGAACTAGAAATAATTTCATTTATCATACCATAGTTTCTTTTATGAATTGTCTGATAATGCTATCATACTCTAAAAAAATGCATACTTATATACTTAAAAAAATGATTTCGATATTTCCATGAACTTGTACTTTTTAATTGAACTAAATTTGCCTACTTGGTAACATGGTTGTTCAGAAAAGAAAGTTAAAAGTTCTGGTAATTTAAACTTTTAATATCTAGTTATGTCGTACAGATGTTTATCAAACGTTGAAATGTATTTTTATTCCAAAATACTACAAAAATCTAAGTTTTATCAAAGCGATTGCAATGTATCGTAATGAAATTTAGTTTTTGCGGTTTTTGAATTCTGATAAGACACAGTTTTGATGCACAGAATTTGTATTTTTCAAGTAAACTTCCATGTAGAGCATATTACTAAATTCAAGTATACCACCCAAAAAGCATCAATAGCTTCAAGTGGAAGATTAGGATGCCTTTATTTATTTATTTATTTATTTTTCATTTTTGGGAACAAAGATTTTAGCATGACATTGTGAAAAAGGATTACATTTGACTTCCAAAGCATCTGAATTATTGTCATTTTAAACGTAAAGTGATAGTTGTAGTTATTATTTCACTGCAGCTTTTCGCGGAAACTGTGATTTCAAGCTCCCGTGCTATTCTAGCGAACGGCTTCTTACGAAAGACGTTCATATTGCACTTAAACAAAACCAACTAACTCTCAAGTATCGTAGTTATGTTACAGGAATCTATCTGCGTTCATTGGTATAGGTACTTTAATAGAAATATAATATTAAAAAATATATTTAAGATAAAAAAGACAGGAATGCAAAAAATCCAGTTTTTCTCTTTTTATTGAGACGACATTAATTTGTCAAGTTATTATTGTATCAGAAACGCAATGTTGAAATTTTTTCTAGGCATACATTAGGTAGTTGAAAGCGTTTTCGAAGATTTTGCAAAGCTTAGAAACTGTGAGATCTAACTGATTAAATATATTTTAGTCACATATTCTTGAGTTCTAGGACATAAGAGAATAGATTAGTTCTGCCGTTCTAACAGAGTAACCAAAACAGTAAATAAGCTGTCCATTCTTAATTTTTTTAAATCCTCCCTTAGGTTTAGCATCTTAATGTGTAATATTATTAAGGAGTCTCTCAGAAATCTAAACACTAACATACTTCAAAAAATTCTATTACAATTGTAAAAACTCCTCTGCAATAAACAATTACTACACACACTCCAGTTTCTCTCAATATAAAATTTTTAAGTTTTGCTGACCATTGAAAAAGTTTAGGTATTTCGATATTTCTGAAGTGCGATAAATTTACTTTATTGCAGATTTTACTCCGTAAATCATGTAAATTGGTACATCATGTAAATTGATAGACAATATCCTTGTTTTCTTTGTCATGTCAGCATGTTTCTTGTTCATTTGTATTTTTTTTCATGTGATAGCTTCTTGTCTAATCTTCCTTTTTGTTGATCGCTTGCATTATTGACTAACAATGCTTCCTGTGTCTTTTTTCCCCTTCCTGCTCTTGTAGTGGAACTGAATGGTCAGCAGACGTCCCCACCGCTACTAACTCAAGCCCTCTCAGGTAAATGATCGTTTGCCTTTTCTTCGTCTGTAATGCCATTCCTCATTTCTTTTGCTTTTATACCATCTATAAATTTCCTGCTTATAGCTTTTGCTAATTTGAGTAGTATAATAGGTTTATTTAGTTTTGAGAAAACATTCCGATGTCAGATATGATTCTCTTGGATGTTTACTTGATGTACATTGAAGGTGCGATAGTTTTGTGCAGTTTTAGAGCATAAAATAATGATCTAATATTTTAGAAATAATAAATTTCAATAAGTGTAAGTTTAAATGTCTGATTTTCGAGTAGCTTTTGATTTCTATTTTGAATATTTTTCTTTGAAAACCTCGTTCTCAGAAAAGCATTCGGTTACTAAAAATCTAGCATTTTTCGTTTTTAAAATATATATATTCCTTATTTGATATTTATATTCTATAAACCGTTTATAATATCGTACGTACAGGGTATTTACTCCACTGGTCGCACTAAATACTTTAAAACTTTTATTTCTTCGATTGCAATTCTTATAGGTTATAAATGCCACTGATAATAGTTATTAATTATGCAACAAAAATATTATGAATGTTTTAGAAGGAATGATTGCAGATTGAATACACAATTTTTTTTAATTGCATAGTACGATGAGTTTGGAAATTTTCGACCCCTCCTCTCCCCTATGTAAGGGTACATAGGATTTTTCAAACCCCTCCCCCTATTCTTATGTAAGATTCCATTTCGTTTTTCAAAATAATGAAGTAACGATTCATACATCACTGGACTCGTATTAAATTCACTATTATAAAATCAAACCTTTTTGTGTAAAGAAATGTCGATTGAAAAGTTGGAATCTAGACTGAATGTTTTTGCAACATGTTTTTGAATATGATACAATACTAATTAAAAATAAAACATGCCAACCCCCATAGTGCGACTCTTTCGTTATATTTAACACTATTCATTCTTTGCAAAACAAATAAAAAACAGCTCATACTAAGACGTTTTTTACCTACTAGACGCAAAGGAAAAATGATCCCTGTCAAACCACTTGACCGCGCGATTTCTAATGTAAAATATCGACTTGGAAAATATTACGTAAGAATGGGTTTGACCCCCTCCCCCCCGCAAAATAAGGGTAAGTAGAGATGTTTCCAGTCCTCCCCCCTCCCCGTCAGGTCCCTTACGTAATTAATGAGTGGCCCCTTAGCAATTATTAAACTATAAAATTTATTGGTTATCAACAGTTATAGAATTTAAAAGCATTGCTGATACAACGGGTAAGGTGTACTAAAGAAGAAGCACAATATTTTCTTAGGATGGTTTTTCTCGAAACATAAGTGCAAAAAGTATTTTTGCAAACGATGCTAAGCGATGTTCCTTGGGGAAGCAAAATAGTGTCGTGATGCTTACGGATCTATCGACTCCCATCTTCCCGATACCATGGTTCGTGTAGATAGCATTCAAGATTCCTTCCTCCCGTATGCAAATCCGTTTCAGGCTGAATGGTGCGTGCCTTGCTATTGTCTATCCATCAACGCGGAAGACAAACTTCCGAGTCCCGAAAACCTCCTTCCCGCTCAGAAGATACATCTGCCTTTCAAATGGGACTCTGTCGAGGGTTGTATTCTAAGAGGGAGGAAGCTGGCTGCAGAAACTCTGGCTTGCGCTGTCTGATTATCTAACCGAAACATTAGAATAATAATGTGTACCGGTTAGCTACTTTCTAATGTGAACCTGCAAGCTAGAATTTCAAAAATTAAGAATATAAAATATTACATGTTGGGTAAATTGGTAGATAATTATTATGAATGAATAATGGACGAATTTAATTCGTTAAACTGGAGAAATGGTAGTGTTAGGAATGATAAACAAAGGGCAGTTTTGTGTTGAGGTGATGTATAAAGGAAAATATCAAATGATGCAGTGAGAACCAAAATTTAAAATTTGGAGATAATCTGTACAAATGGTAGGAGAGCCTCTCCTCCGTTTTTTGGCAAGAGTTAGTACTAGTAGCTCTTGTGGGTGTTGCATGATTAAAAGAAAAGGAAGGAAAAACAATGAAAGCCTACGTAGGATCTGAACTTAAAACCAGTTTTACTCGAAAATTGAAAGAGTCCGCTTACATCACTTTGCTTCTCACTGCCTCAAATGGAAAACCTTTTAGATGCAGTCAAAGAAATACAAAAATATTTATGAAGTTATTAGTGCAGTTATTCTTTAATAGATAAAATAATTATTGTTACTTTTGTAACTATTTTTGTTATTTATTGTTATGACTCTCGGAATTAACTTGCAACAATGTCTCGTTCCAGTGATCAACAACTACGGTCCGCAGAGCTTCGCGCAGCCGACTTCTCCGGCCAACAGCCGCGGATTCCCGGCCACCAACAGTCCGGGTCCCATCGACCTGTACACCTCGGGCCAGGACAGCGTGGGCTACGTGCAAGCCACGAGCCCGCAGCCTGCCGGATTCCCACCCATTGCTGTAAGTAGGGTAAGTAGGGACGGGGCACTGCGACAACCAGCAGTACTCACTCTCTAACTTCTTTATCCTAAAAGTTCCGCCATTTTAGAACAGTTTTGTTTTTCTTCTCGAAACTGAGTAGTGAATAATTTTATTTATATTCAGTTTCGAGTTGTTTAAGTCTGTCTTTTAAATATGTCAGTTTAACAAGTTTTATTAGCGAAACTATTTTTTCCCCCGCAAAGAATTTTTAAACATTTATTTGTTGTTTATAACCATCGCGAAGAGTTAAAATAATAAAATAGAATTATTCAATGTTAGGGATTACACTTATTGTTTTCGTTTGATCTTCATGAATCAAAGTTAGCATTAAAATACGTTTTGGTTATAGTTTTCGGACGTGATATTACGGTCATAAAAATCTGCACGCATTATATTGCCGTGGGAAGGTAAAAGGCAGTATCTTCAAGGCCATTCCACGAAAAAGTCAACCGCTTGTCCTGCACGTGATGGTGACATATATTTCATTAAAAAGTAATGATTTAAAAAGGATAATGACAAAAATTTTTACTCAAGATATCACACATAAATTTGTAGTTCGTTAAGCAGAAAAAATGTGTTCATCAACATTTTAAAGTATTATTTTTAATGACATATATGCGGCGTCATGTGCGGCACAACCGCACATGACGCCGCAATGGTGGAATTTCCGCATTTCCGTGGTCCGCATTTCCGTGGAATGGCCCTGCAAATTCTTTATCCCGTTTGCATTTTTGTCAACTATTGTAATTTAGCTTTATTGCACAAACTTGCTTATTTGGTTTAAACTGAAAATAAAGCATGAAAAAAACATCAAATTCCTACAGTTCACTATCGTTCGTATGCTATTCAAAACGCGTTTCTTCAATTATCTGAAAAACTTAATTCTGTAGATACTGCCTCTTACCTTCCAACGGCGTAGACACGTGTAATCCGATATGTCTGTGATCGTAATTTTCATTTCACACACACCATGCCCACATTGTACAAATTTAGAGAACCGTGAACGCGATCCTATAACATTCACTTTTTCTGTCATATTCTCTATATTTTTTAAGCTCCTGAACATCATGATATAATGTGTCATGTATGTCGTGGCGATATATTATTTTAACATGTAATGCAAATCTTCGTTAATGTATTACTACGTGAATGTGTCATTTAGAGTATTTTGAAATTTCTTAAAATAATCATAACTAAGCAATTTTTTACACGTAATGTATGAAGGTAGTGCAAGCTGTACGGTGTTCAAACGTATAGACCAATTTATGGTGCTGTTGTTGTATGTTACCGGCAAACTCTATAAAAAGAAAGATTTTAAAATGAGTTACGGGTTATTTTTCATACGGAAATGTCGTGGTTGTATTTCCTTAAGAATAATGTGTATCATAAATATACAGTAAGTAATCTTTTAAATGACAAGAAATAATTAAAGAAAAAAAGTTAAAATTATTGAAGTTGTATCACAATAAAAAGAAATCAACAAACTTGACTTACTGAAAGCGCCTAAATATGTCCTTAATAAATTATGCAATCTCTTTTGCTAAGAAATTTTTGCATATAACATCACTCTTCCGAAATGGAGACTTACATATGATTGCCATTTGGTATACGTAAAGCACAGGGGAAAAGACTGCAAACGATAGAATAAAATTGAAGAGCTTCCTGGAAAAGGAGGTTGCTCCAAATTTCGATATTCAATTAGTCAACATTAAAGCTTAAAACACCAAATAATTCATTTTTTTACTTTTATAACTTCTCATGTATAAATGTATTGAGAATCGTGCAAAAGAAGTTATTTTGATATAAAAGCAAAAAAAGTGGATCGGTGTTTTCAACTCTAATACACACCTTTTGAAAACATTGAAATTGGTGCCACCTCCCGCCCTGTAGCAAGATCTTCAACTGTTTAACATTGAAAATCGCTCCATTTTTCAAAGAATAAAAAGATTTTTTTTTTTACATTTAGAACAAACCTTCCAGAAGTCGCAAATGTGTATGCAATTTTTTATTTATTTATTTTTTAATACATGCAGTGAAGTAAGAAAAAGCTAACGATATTATATTTTACTGAAAATATGTTCTACTTTATTCCATTTTTTCACATTAATTGTTTCGAGCGGAATTTTTCGGTAGCCAACGGAAATTTTTAAATGTTTACAGAAAGGATATTATTACTTTTTTTCTAAATGTACGGCTGTAGTTCTGTTTTTTGTTACTATGTGACTTTTTTTTTGTATGAAAAATAAGGGGCAAAATGTAGCTGCTTTGTTACAAATAACACAACAGTGACTTTTTTTTCTGAATTAACTTTTTTCAATGATTTTATGATTAATCTCTAAATTAAATCTGACTTCGGACATTACTTGTAATTTACTTTATGACGGCTAGATCGTGAGTAATTTTTAAGGTAGTAAAGAATTCTAATGCAAGAACGGCGAAAAGTTTAAATATGAAAAATTGTAAGAGGAGTAAGTTTTATGTTTTATCTCACAAGTTTTTTTTTTAGATACTTTTTTTTGCATTAGAAATAATTTATGTAAATATTTCTATTTCGTCTAGGCTTTATATTTTCAAATATTTTTTGTCCTTAATGTTTTGTTTCTTTATTTTTGTATTTATTTATTCATTTATTTTTATTTATTTATTTTTTAAATTGCGTTTTTTAAAAATTTCGGTTGAGTTCTTCCTGAATATAAATGCACTTATATAGAGTTGTAATGTTGAGTCTGAAAATCGTAGTTTTAAAAATGGCACTAATTTTTGAAATCGCTGCAAAGAAGCGCATGCAAAACTAAAGTTTTTTTTTTTTTTTTTTTTATTATAATAACTCTCACTCTTGCAAAACTTTTCGAGTTTGCTTTTAACAATAAAAGAAATGGCTTACTACTTCTTCACTAATGATCTTAATTTCACTTTCAATAGTGTAACATTTTAACTACGTTATTTTTCTTATAATTATACTATTTCTCTATATTATACTAGTAGACTACTTCGCGCTAAAGTTGAACTTCTAATAGAAAGTTTTTGAAGGAATTACTGCGATTGTATTCTGTAGGTTTGCTTTGTCCACTAATTAGATAACGATTTTTAACCAGTTAAAAATAATTCGCTTTTGAGACTTGGCCAGTGTTAGGCAAAATTTCGTTTGGTAAAATGCTATTTGTAATATGTTTTGCCTGTGTGAGCTCAGTTACCAATGACTGTGTTAACCGCCAGGGGCCGCTGATTGCCGCAGCCTTCACAAATGGATATCATTGAAATATAATCTTTACAACTGCCAAGAAATACAGTACACGGTAAGAAAAATGTTTTTCTTTTTTGGCTCGCAATAAGCAGTTTTTTATGCCGTGGAACCTCGTCCGATTAAATAAGCAGTATTGAAAATAACTGTTCAAATTCTTACGCCGCGTTGGGAAGACATGAAATAATTGATGTTACTGCAGGGTTATCCATGAAAACGTAATTGATGTAACTAGGCTTATGTTCATTCAGAATCAGTTGGACACTATAGGATCTATTACGTTTTGTCGTTTTAAAGTTGCCTTGTCAGCAACCTAATGGATTGTTCACCTAAATGCTATGGGGGGGGGGGAGTTCTCCTAACTTCTAAATTGGTAGTGAAATAATTTATGTTACTGCAGAGAGTTATCCATGAAAACGTAGTTGAAGCGACTAGATTATGTTCATTCAGAATCAGTTGGACACTATTAGATCTATTACATTTTGTCCTTTTAAAGTTGCCTTGTCAGCAACCTATTGGATTGTTCCCCTAAATTCTACACTACGATAGGAAATGACTTGAGTATAGTTTTGATGAAAAAACATTTATTTGATCTAGTTATTTTTTGCAATTTGTCTTATTTTTACGTGGTAAATATTAAAACTTCAAGTAAAAACACTGTCTATGCGTCTTTCCGATCTTCACATCAACAGTCCAATAGAAAACCAAGGAATTTATCATTTTTTTAAAATTTGGAAGACTTTCCCTTTGAAAATTTCAATCGAATATTCTGTACTTGCACAGGTAAGGCACACAAATAAGTAAAAAAAAATAACTAAGGATTAAAAACACATACTTCACTGTTATTTTTACCATACTTAATACGATTTTTTATGTAAAAATATTAGTGTGTGAGGAAACTTTGTTTTCTTCACATTTTTGTTTGCAACTATCCGAATTTAAATTGAAAATAATAATGATTTTTAGAATCTCAAACATGTGGAAAAAATCAAAAGGGCAATTTTGTAGCGGTAATTTTCATGTTTGATACGAGATTTGGGCATCAAGGGACTAGGTTTGTTTCTAAGGTTAACTCGATCAAACTCTCTTATTTAGGGTCTATTTTTCCATAGCTAAAATGATCCTTATGCGTCATATCTAGAAAAAAAAACGCGTATAATGGGGCCTTTTTATGTCCTGCTTGGATGGCCCAAACAAGTCCCATCCTATACACCTCCTACATGTAGATCTAAGTGAAAGTGATGCTTCATTGTACGAAAAGGGTAGCACTTTGTACCTCTCATGTGAATCCCCTATGATTCACATATTATCTTGATTTTTTGTGTTCCAAATCTTGTTTTATGTTTGAAACGCAGAAAATCATTTGCTATTATGTTGCATATTGCCTTTTGAAACGGAATCTAACAGATTGCCCTCTCAAATTTGTAAAATGTTTGAACTTAATGTATTGTAACTGGATGTCCATTTGAAGTACATAGTCACTTTGAACAGATTCTGACACTCCAGGGCCCCACGTACTCACCATAGAGATGGTTTGCCATCGGAAGGAAGGGGAACTTGAAGGCCGATAAGTCTTTTTGCGACATTGATTCGCAACCGGAGGACTTCCTGACCATGGAAGATTTAACAAACTTCCGTTACCATTAGCGTTAACGGAGCAGCTTTGACCTACCGGTGTCGAACCCGCAAACCTTCGGCCGACTTTTGGATTGACCATGCAAAGATACACAAATACGAAATTTGCATATTTTCAAATTCTGTCATCAAAATCGGACTTAATTCTAAGAGATCCTTATATTCCCTTAATCAGAGGCTCTCAAAGTGGGTGCTGCACGGAGAGGCGAGGCTTGCCGCGATGTGGCCATAGTTTCAATATGTGTACATAATAGAGATAGACTAGGGTTCTGTGAAAAAATTCCACTTCTTCAAGGGGTGCCGCGAATCGAAAAAGTTTGGGAACCCCTATCCTATATAGTTGTACTGAAACATATATCGCTAAAATCTGTTACTTGGCGCCTGAACGAGGTTCCACTGTAACTGCATTTGGATCTATCTGGAAATCTAACCAAATACTGTTCGAAAGCCAGACAGTAATTGTTTCAAAAACTTTCATATGACTTTTATCCAGCTTCAACTTCCTATTGATTGAAAAAGCGATTCGAAATTTCGGAATTATTGCTAGATTTAGTCTTTAGCTAACTCCTTTAGAGATTTTTTACTTTCTTATCTCTTTGCAGTATTTGGTCAGATTGATCAGTAGCTTTTCCTCTTTTTTTTTTCCTGCAAGCCTTTTCTGCTTTGCTTATATTTTCGCTTCTCATCTGTAGTTTTCTTTTTAATTACAATATTTCTGCTTTATGTCATCTAAGATGTAGTTTATATCGCCGTTTCAGTTTCTCTTTACTTGCTGCTTTCTGTAGATATGTGTGTTGCCTTGTGAAAATATTCTTCATGCTTGCTTGTTATAAACTAATATCTGTTAGTTGTCTTTTTATTTTCAAAAACTTTTTTAAATTTATTATGAAATTCACATCGTGGTAGAAAAATACCTTTCTTTAATCAACGTTCCAATTCATTTTTTTTTAACTGAATGAGGTACTAGTCTACCATACAGACAATTAAGGCAGTGAGAAGCAAAGGGACGTTCGTGCCAAAATTTCAAATTTTTAGATAACTAGTGAAAATAGAAGGTGAGCCGCTCCTCTGTTTTTGGCAAGAAATAGTACTATTAGTCCCGGTAGGTGCTTCTATACAGCGTGATTTAGGAAAATTTTTCAATAAAAGCCTACTTGGGACAGCAACGTTAAACGCGCTTTACACAAAACTTGAAAGCTTCTACTTACATCCTTTTGCTTCTCACTGATGATGTCTGAGAAAAAGGACGTAGATGATAATAGTCATTACATATGAATTTCCCTGAAAATTTCCTTTCCCGTTACTTTTTGATAGATTATAATTGAAGTTAGCTTTATCTTTTGTGTGACAGATTCGGGCTAATCGACCTCCTGACTGTTTTCACCAAGTTTTGGGCCTCTGATTTCCTAAAGACGGTTAAAACTTCTTCCACTTTTTATTTTCGTATCATAAATAACGAAACGTTACTGATGTGTCAAAATACAACACGAAAATGAAATTGAGAGTAACTAAAGTATTTTTGGAGAAAATATAATTCGGCTTACATATCGAAAAGAGGACAGTTTTCGCAGTACTAAGCGTTTTACATCTGACAACTTGCTATGAACGTGCAAAATGCTCTCTAGTTTTTTGTCTAATTAAGAAATTAAGGGGAAAAATAATTGCTCAACAATAAGTGAGCATTTATTTTTCAATTCAAAGTGAGCAAATACATAACAAGGGTAGCAATCTATTTTCAATGTAAAGAAAGAGCAATACTCAACATGAAACTTTTAAAAGTCAAATTGGGAGAACCATCAGTTGGCACAGTTAGATCTTAGATCAATCAGTTGTATTGCTTAACTTATGTTGATCAATCAGTTGTACAGTCTAAATGTATCTTAATCAGTGAAATACTCAAATTCATACCAGTGTGTCGTTGCCTATTCATTCTAGCGATTGATAGACTGCCGCATGTCCCCATGTCCGCTGCAGCAGATATTCACGCAAGATGATGTGTGAAGTTCACAAGTGTCACTTCACGTGCTTAAGAAGATTACCAGCTGTGTGATCTGGAAGTGTTTTATTTCTTTTGCTCAAAAGAAACGAAGCCTGAAGTGGGGACTTGGGAAAAATATAACTTCAAAACACATCTATCAAACCTAACATTTAAAGTGGAATGCGATTCTATGTTCATACGCATAGGTTTTCATTGGCATCAACTTGTGACCTAACATTGAACAGCACATTTATATTAATTGCTTTGAAAATAATAAGTTGAGCACTAGTAATTAAAGCCCTGAATCGTAGCTAAAGTAACGACACGTTCGCCATCTTGTGATAAGCGATGCTTTCTTCCAACGTCTACTATGGTAAAGTAGCGTGTTTTGCTTTTTAAATGTGGTTTCTTATTGACTCCATGTTTACCTACACTCAAGAAGCAAAACACATTACTTCATTATAGCAGACATAGGAAGAAAGCGGCATTAGCCCCAAAATGGCGGACGTGTCGCTACTTAAGTTACGATCTAGGGCTTTAGAAGTAATGTTCCATTTTCTTTGTGCCTTTCAATGTTTTTATTTCATTTAAAAAATGATGGTTATGACAAATGTGTACTTAAGAAATTAACGTATTTTCACTGTCGTGTTTCGCTCTTACGAGAAAACAAGCATGTCGTTGAATAATTTGAACCCCCCTTTAATACAGGCTAGTTAAGTTCCCTCATATCAAACACATAACAAATCTTACATAATATTAATGTCAAAAATTAAACCTCGAACAGTTCAATCAGGAAGTCAACCAGAGATTCTGTAGAAATTCGTTTTACTTAATGATCGGAGGTGCCCAGAACCTCAACTTCTGGGACAGCGAAAATTTTCCAATTTGCTGGATAAACCTTCGAATTTTACCGACTAATGAAGTACAAGCATTCACGCATAGATACCTGCTTCTAATAAGAAGAGACATTAAAGCAACATTCTTTTTAAAAAATCGAAATTTTTGTAATTTCGAGCATTAAAAATTGCAGTTTTTTATTGCTTTCTCCAAATTTGCCGCATAAGGAATTTTTTGGAAGGTCACAGTGACCCCGTGACCTTCCATCGGGGCGCTCCTGTTAATAAAATGAGTTAAAGACACTGCATCAGGTTATTGAGAAGCTGGTATACTAGCTTCCATGCATAACTCTTTGTCGGCATTCTATCATTTTAAGTTTATAACCACTATTTGCTTCATGTGCATTTGCTTTAAAATAAATCCTAGTACTTTTACCTCATATTTGGTGAGTAATTTTATGTTCTGTTCAGTCCTCCTTTTGTACAGATGGTGAACGTTTTTACTGAATATCATCCTTTAAAGATTCTTTACTTAAAGAACAATGTGTTGCAAATATTCTTTGAGAGGGGCTTTCATGAAATCTTTTTTATTGCATTGCTATTTCCCTCTGTCAGCTGCAGTCGTCGGTAAGTATAGAAAATGTTACCATCCGTTGATATCCTTTTTTTCCCTTCCCGTTTCAGATTGGATTGCGCTATCACTCAGGTATGGAGGAAGAGGATAAACGAACTGTGTATGGACAGCCTTGTGTTCTGCAACAAGTGGCACCAGTTCTTGCTTCCCTTTCCTTAGATTTGGTGCCAGAGCGAGCGCACTTAATTTGCGGTTGAATCCTTACTCTACACACACTCCTCCACCAAAGCATTACTCTACCTGTTACATTTTTGATTATTATTGCCGCTACGTGGACACGATCACTTCAACCGGTTTTTTCCTCTTCTTATTTTTAAGCGTGTTTTGTATTATTTGTATGGATATATCTCTGTGTACACAACAACTTACGGCTGCCACGAACTGAACTATCAGAGCAGCTCTTGTTCCGTTGTTTCTTCCTTGCAAAACCCGAGGAACTTTTATTACTACTACTATATATTGTGTGCTTCTTATTATTATACTGGAATACATGTGTATATGCGTGTGCGTCTGCATGCGCACACACATATATATTTATCGACTATTATATACACTCCCGATGGACAACCTTTAAACTATCAAAATTGCAAATCTATAAATATATATAAATATATATATATATTTTAAGAGTAGTTCCACGTTGTCGTTGTTAATTGTACCGTGTTCTCCAAAGAAACGCTTTCGGTTACCGTTATTGAACTGTGAATTTAATGTTATCTTTGTGTTAACACTGCTTAAGCTTTTGGAAGAAAGAATTGCATTTACCTGGGTTTTATAAATAGAAATCCATCACCATTAAAGAGAACCAGAGGCCTTCAGCATTGCAAACAACGAATTCCAATTGCTGTAACTTATTTATTACTATTACCACTGACGCTTACTTAGAAAGCAGCTTGCCTTTGTTTTCCGAGCAGAGAAGCATCTTCTGCGTGCTCTTTTGTCGCACGTTCGCTGAGTTTTTGTATCTACTTATGCATTTAGCCAAGTGTACATGTTTCAGTTCAATGGTGTCGCCGTCTTCATTGCTGCCCACTTTTATTGCCGCTGGAATTCTGTCCACGACAGATTTTTTTTCTCCTTAAATTAATTGATTTTATTACTATAATTCTTTTGTTAATTGTTGCAATTTAGTAATCCATCTCTTCTGTGGATCATAGCATAACAATTTGAGAAAAAATGTTTTTTAAAGTTTTCAATATAAGTTGTTTTGTTCCTTGAAAATTGTAAGATTTGTAACAAATCATTTTAACTCCCCCATTTTCTGCTTCAACTATTGCTGCACACACCAAACTATTGTTACATCTTTTAGCATGTCATTTTCTAAACTAATCATATTTTTTTCATGTAAGACGCGTTAAATATTAAATTTTACAGAATATAAGATTTCAGTTTAGTTGCATTTTAAAGATGCAATAAATCAAATTTCTTGTGACACTAAATTTTCATGAAATTATGCTGATTTTAAGGTTTTTGTTTGAATATTTGTTTCTTATTGTACTTAATGCGTATATATTTAAAAAGCTCTCAAAAATGTTTTGAATGTAAGAATTTAACATAAGTTTTAAAAGGAATTGTCAATAGAAATTGGTTTTGCTTCAATTGTATTTAACTTATTTCTATTAGTTTTTAAATAAAAACAAATATCAATATCAATCATAGTTTCAACAATGGTTTAACATTTACATAAAGTTAATGCAAATATTTTCTTTTTAAAAGAAAATATAATTTTACACATAGATGTAAAATGTAATGAAGCAATAAAACTTGTGCCGGTGAAAAATTAGTTAATTACATTGTTTATTAGTGCTTTTTACAAAGGACTTTTATTGTGAAACATAGTGCTGTTTTCCACATTAGGTTTAGACATTTATTTCGCTTGCATCAATGCCAAAAAATCGAATGATTTCATTCGTGGCATTTATTTAAGGAAAACATTTTCTGTGATACTTAAAACTTTTTTTTTCTTTGCTGATTATTAAACAAAAGAGAGTTATTTTGTATTTCATCACTAAGAAGTTCTTTTTTATATTTTTCTTGCTTTCTTAAATAAGTTTCATTGTTGAAAATTCAACATTAAGTTTAAGATTTCATGCATAAAGTTTTCCTCCCATTTCATTTCACATAGATATCTTCTCACTAAAAAACGAAAAAGAAAAAAAAAATCCTAGTATATCTTTTCAACATAAATCATACCGTATTACTACTTAACTTGGGCAATATTACATTAAAGCGCTGCCTTGCTTACAATGTCTTGCTATCTTGCACTTGCAATAATATTTTTTGTGAAATTTGTATTTTTATTAAATGTTCCTCCAAATGAATTGAGTACTCTTTTAAATGCTCTTTTTACGTTGAAGATGGAGTTTGCTTATTTTTGATTATTGTCTGCTGTGTGCTTATTGTATTGAGTAAATATAGCGAATATTTTTAAAAAGAAATTCAAATGCAAATAAAATATAAGAAATGTTTTGAAAAATTCAACTTTATGCAATATGTTAATAATAAATACTCTGCACTCTAAAATATTAACTTTTAAAGTTGCCTTAAGTTTTTAATCGACAATTTACTAGCATCTGGCTGAAGTTTATGCATTGTTTTTGCTTAGAATGTACGCATGCATCTGATAGTGTAATGACTTGAATGCAAAAAAATGACATATTTTTACAAAAAAGCTTAACCTAATTATTGAAAGCAGTTTATTTAGCTTAATTTATCGCTCAAATTTGACTTAAAGAAATATATTTTTGAAATTTTCAGACCACTTAGATCTTGATGCGACTGTTAATCAAGTAATTTCCTAACTTCTATTTTTTCATCATTGGAAAAAAAATTATTTTACTTTTACTTACTTCAACCAAAAATTACCGTTCGTCAAATAAGAAAAAAAACAATAGTTATGGATAAAATTATGTACTTCTAAACTTAAACCTAAAAATTTATTTGAATAGTAATGTTTCATAGCAGTTTGTATTTATTATAACATGTTGTAAAAATATGAATTTAAAAGTGTAATGTACCAGATGCAATTGCTTCTAAATTTATCTATAGTCTAGTTAATATTACATGGGCTTCCTATAGTAATTTTAGCATTTGGACAAGAAAAGGTTTTTAACACATGCTTCATGGTTTTATTAACCTTGTTTTTTGGTATTTTATTGTATACAATCATTGCTATAAAATTATTTTATTAATAATTCTTTCATTCGGTTTTACTTCAGATTCTTTTGCACTTGTTTAGCCTTATTTATTCCTCGTTAATATGATTTGCTCAATAAATATGTGTTTCTCTTGATTTTAAAGTTAAATGGTACGAACTTGTTTTGACTGTTAAGTTATCTCTTTAAAATAATTTGAAAAAGTGTAGAAAATATAAGCAAAAGGAAAAAAAAACTATTTTAATGAATATTTTTTGCTATAAGTCATTGTAACTTAATTAGAAATGTACATTTTAGATGTAAATTCTACAAATTTTATTATGGATTTTCTTTTTTAAGAATTGAAATGCTGATGCACATTACCTGCAACCATTTTTAAATGCGTGTATGTGATTTATCATTACAATTTGTATGGAAATAAAGTATGAAACTGTTCAGGAATTGAGCACACTTGATAGTGGGCAGTATTTAGAGATGGTAAAATACCTGTTTTATGGTTATAAAAATCATGTGGCTAAATACTAATGGAAAAAAAGTCGTTTTTAAGTCACTGAAAATTAAAAATTATTATTATTATTAAATTTTTTATTTGCCGGTTAAATATTTTCAACTAGTTCTCCAATGTTTCGAAAATCTGATGTGTAATCTTCTTCATCCATTTGCATTTATTTTCTAAAAAGTATGACCTATCGTTCACACCTTCACCACGGTAATTTGTAAATTTTGAATAGAGGCATGACAGCGAAAATTCGAGAAATTCATTCAAAATAGTTTCTGGTAGGCAAAAGTTATTTTAATTTAAAAAAAAATTGATCGACTGATCGGTAAAAATTTAGCGATTGCAAATAATCAGGTAATGGGCGACTACTGATCACTGCGGAGTAATCAGTGCATATCAAATTTATACCTTCTAAAGGTTAAGATAACGATCCGTGTTCGGTTCCTTTTTTTTTTTTTTTTTTTGTAACTTAAGAACTTTTTCTTTCTAGGGACAAACTAAAATTCTTTTTGAAGGGCTGCAATGCGATTACATTGTTTTTCCTAGGAAGCAATGAAGCGATTTTCTTTTCTTCTTTTTTTTTTTTTTTACTTGCACACATCTTAGAAAAGCGTGTTTTATGAAATGGTGTTGTAAAACTTAGATGCTTAAAATTTTGTTAAAATTACTGAATAACGAAATTGAAAAATATTTTATTTTCGCTTTTAAACTGTGTTAGAAATACATATGGCCCATTTTAGATTCAAATGTTATTTAAAGCGCTAGTAATGGGGAAGAACTTTTATAACATTAATAGCTAGGACGGAATTTTCTAATTGGTACCCGACCGTACTACCTGAGCATATATATATAAGCCAGTTTATCTTATGTGAATAAACCTGGGAAACTAGATGTGGTACAGTGCCAAAGTATACAAATAAAAAGAGATAGTCTACTGCAAGGCCGCCATTTTTTATTTAAACAACTTGTCACGTGTCACTAAAGATATATCCTGACTAGTGTGTTATTAAAACATTATAAAAAACCTTAACATTTATTGTTAAATAATGTTTATTTTGGAAAAAAATAGACAAAAATACTTTTCTGCGAAAAGTATATCCAAGCTGCCGAAGAATCGACTCGACATTAATTCTCAATTGACTCTTTTCCTCTTCAGTTTCAATCTTCATTTCCTCATTTTGTCTTCGTTGCTTTTGTCAACGTAAAAATTTCCACGCTAGAAATAATTGTAACTTTTTTTAGCTTTGATGTACATTAAGATTGTGTATGTTTCTGTCGAAATGGTGTCTTGTTTTAAAAGAAAATACACATTTCATCTCTTTTTTACACTTTTTGTTACACTCTCGTTCACTACTTGTAGCACAAAGTTGGCCCGAAATTCATTGGAATTCTTACTACAACGCCTGTCTTCGGAGTCAAGGCTCTCAAATTTTAACGGCCGCTATTATTTCTCCCCCAGCAATATTTAAGTGAATTTGAGCAGTTTAGCACATAACAAATGCATTTATTTAGTATCATTGTCAAATTATTACTTTATTATTATTATTTATTGAACACTATTAGTAATGTGTTATCAATTTACTATTGATTGTTGATTAAATGAACGAATTTGGACAAAAATTGCAATTTGCTGCATAAAACGTTGGCAATTCATTCATTTAATTTTCAAGCACAAAGGTCGTTATATTGTTTGTTGATTTATATTGCTGATATATGATGTGTACCATGACTTTCATATATTGCAGTTGTTGAGAGGGGATTTCTAGTTAGTACTTAGTACCCTAGGCTTTAATTTGGGTTAATCGGTCACCCTTGTTGTTGCTTGTTCTATTAAAAACTTAACCTATCCCTTGCATAAAAGTTATTGAATTTCAATTAATTTAATACTTGAGAACTAAGTTTATAGTAGATCTGCTTTTAATTTAGCAGCTAAGTTATTTGCGCTTTGCGTGTTAGTGTGTTCTAGCATCATCTCAAACTTTGATATAATTCTCACTCATGCAGTGAACATCTGCACAGAATTCCTTTAAAGTGAACTTCCTTTAAAAGCAACGTCAAAATCCGTGTTTCTGGCCAACTTCCAATAGTCGTGTTGTGGGACGGGAGTGTGAAGCCAATCTTGTTTCTAACTTCGCAGCAATAATCTCCGTGAACTGACTTATAGACCACGTGACATTAGACTTGTATTTAAATGCGCTTCGTGTGCTATATGGAATGGAAATTTAAGTGTCGCTTTGTCGAAATGTTTTTATCTTATATTTAAAAAGTTTACTAAATGCGTATATTATATACATACATATACACATTAACTATGTATTTTGTGGTTTGTTATTTTCTGATCTTGTGTGTATTCCAAAGTTTGTTCCATGCTAATAATGTTTCGTGTTTTCTTCCAACCCTTTAGAAAGCTAGAAATCAATTCCGTTCCTTCCAAATTTTTCAGCACCCAAGGCAATACTGAGTCTAGATTTAACTTACTTTGTCGCCGTTTTGAGCGATATATGTCAAAGAAAAAAAGACCTCTTAGTGTCATATTCAAGCTAATGGGGTTCCACCTTGTACATGTATTGTGTGAACACTTCAACCGTAGCTGTAGAAAAAAAAAAAAAAAACAAGTAGATCCTAGTTCAGGACAGAGGTTTAGACGGACGCGCAGTTCGTGAAAAAAAGCAATAGATTTTCCCCGCTGTTTCGTGATGTGTACAGTTGTTATTCGAAGGAAAACAAAATTTTTTGACCTGTTTCATATTTGTTATAAATATATATATAATATATATATACATTGAAAATAATATATGTTTGTGTTGCACAGTCGAATAATGTCATTTCGTCCGCTGAAAGATGTCCTATCTCATCGGTTTTGAGTGTTGGGGAGATTTTAAAATCTGAAAAGAAGGGAAAAAAACCCCATGATCAATTATTTAGTTTTCATATCTAGGGAAAGTTTTTTTTTAACTAGTGTTCTTTCCGTCTCTCTCTCTCTTTTATGTCATATAAGGAAAAATGTTCAGTACAACAGTTTCAATTATAATTTTATTCTCGGTTTGGAAAGTGTAAATACTTAGCCTAAGATTTTAATTATTATTTACCCACTTGAGCTCGGAACTTCTATTTTCAATACCAATTAAAATACAAAACAACAAGACATTACTGAAACCAAAGGATAATACTACCTGCTGACGAAAAGTGTGCTTATTAACTTGGGCGAAATTTTTCCTAAAAGAAAAATGCCCAAATCAAAAAAGACGTAATAGCTGTTCTTTTTTTCGAGAAGGCACAGAAGGAAGCGAATTGGATACCATCTAAATAACATAACATGAAAAAATACTAATAGTTACGCGTGAGAAATATAATCTCATTTTAAAATAGTAAACATGAATGTCTAATTTTCAAATGCGACGACCTAAAATTCTGAGTTTAGGTGAGTATAATTAAAGCTAAATCTACACAAAAGGAAAACTGGGTGGAATAGTCGAAATATTCTTTAAATAAGGTAGGCTTAATGTAAATCCAGCGAATGGTATTAACTCATACTCATATGAATTCTGAAGGGGCACAGGGTTTTTCTTTTAGGTTGAGCAGTTTTTGAAATCAAAATTTTCTATTTTCATCGGTTTTGATTCAGGTACTCGGCTAAAATGCTTTGTCAAATTGTTATTGAAATTCCTTTCATTAGTATGATTTGACAACTAAACAAGACAAATGTATTATAAGACAACGTGATGACAAAATTCGACTGTATATGTACATCCATATATGTGTATGTATATACATCTTGCTGTGTGTTACTATTTGCCGACTTTCAGTTTTTTTTTTTTTTTTTTGGCTTGCGCTTTTTGCGTTTGTATCTCACCGCCTTTCAGTTCTGTGACCGTGTCCTTTAGGATTTTGAGTGTAGCAGCAGGATTGGCACAAGAGTAGTCCTTTGATCGATTGTCTGGAATCTCAACAATTACATTTTAGTTTCCGAATCAGTTCAAATATATTTTCGGGATTGAAGTCTAATTTTCGTGACTGCAATAATGCACATACCGATAAAGTTTTCAAAATATTCGAATGCAAAAGAAAAAAAAAAGTTCTGAAGCATTGCAATTCCAAAACCTTTTTCAAAACCGATGAATTTGGTCCTTAAAGATATGTCGAAACTTTGAAGTTACTCTGGTGCCATTCCTGGGGCGTAGGAATTAAAATTATAAAGCACAAGTGGCTGCGTGCTTTTCAAAATGCATAAAACAGTGCTTAAATTGTCATTTTGAAGTCGGCCTGCTGTAAATACAATGTATAATCATACTAGCATTTAGTCTCGAAAATTAAACAAAAATCTAGTTGGTTCTGCCAGCGTTCTAAGTGGCGCCATCTATGAGCAATACATCTAACGAGCCACGTTCTACCAATGCCTTGGGGGAAAACGATTGCTATTTGGTCTACAAAGTGCTCTCTACTTGTTTGATTTGATATATTTATGTACATATATATCTCAAACGCGTCTTTCTGTTTAGCCCCGCTTGCCCGTGTAAAAGAAATTAAAATGCTCTTCTATGATATGCACTAAACTTTTGCCTTCATTATTGGAGCTACGCAAAAAAGTTCAGCATAAAATTTTGGTTAGAACTTTAAGATAGTAAAAATATTCGATTCCAAACGTAGAAATTAAATGTCCCAGAATTGTGTGACAAAGTTTCTTGAACGAAAGAGAAGTATTACCCGAAACAAAGCTCTAAACATCTTATTTGAAATTCCGAACGTATCCAAACGAAATTACAAATGAACACTGACTTTTTTCCATATATATTACCAATATACTGGCACATTTGATTAATATTAAATTTCGAGATTTTTAGCTCACTCAAATGGTAATTTTCTCTTCCTAGATATATGTTGTCGAATTCTTTACAATTGCCACAAGAAAACGAAATCATTTAACTCATTGCTGGAAATACAAAATCAGATAAATGTACATCATGTAACTGTAACCGTAACCTCAAAAATGTTTTTTTATCTAGAACGTCAGTTGCAGAGAAATATACATGTCTTAAACTAGTTTTTTATTTGAAAGTGAGGAAGCTCTGATCAATGGATGCAATGGTTTTTTAACCGCATTCAAATTAATAAACATTGGATTTTTATATGAATTAAATTTGATAATTAGTTTTAAAACTGCGAAATCGAACCCTCAGTTAAGAGGTGAAAGCGATGAAGTGCGTTTTGCTGTAATATATATGAAATGTGTGCGTCACTATTCGTCACTGTGACTGTGATGCAATATTGTTATTTTTTATTATTTTTAATAATTCCAAATGAACTGAACCGAGGTGCATTGAACAACTAGTTGTCATTTCGAATATAAATATAATCTTAGGAGTTATTCATCTGGTACATATTCCATGAAAAGTGCCTCACAAAAGTTGCTGAAAATTTTTGATGACATATTCATTAAAAAAAAACTTTTTTGGTTAGATTTCCCAACGTAGATGAGGAATTCGTTTTTGCGTAGCTCCGAATGTTGTGGTTAGTTTGTCTATTGTCTCACGTAGTATTTTCGTGTGCCTATGTGTGTGTGCGTATGTGTGAACTCTGTTTCAAGCACGTGCAATGGTATTTGCTAAAAATTTTCAAGTTGACAAATGTAACTCTTTTATTCTAGCGAGGAGGCGCGTGGAATGTATTTTTCCCTTCTCCACGCTTTTACTTTCCCCACCCATTTCTAAACTGTGCCATTCGATGAGGTTTTTTCTTTTCTTTTTTTTTATCTAAACTTATGTATAAAATAACTAGAAAGCACTCCCTTGTACGTAATTAGAAGTACTAATCGCAATTACAAGTCTTGTTTAGAGTCTGTGATAAACTCACTTTTGATAACAAAAATCAGAGTGTAACAATTACCAGGGAAAACATTTTATTCATTACGGAACTATTTTTTTATATTTTGTTACGAACGTTTTTCTTTACTAACTATCATACAAACATATAGCAAGAAGAAAATAGCTTTCATAGTATTAAAAAGCATAGAGCTTTTATGTTGTTACCGTATTACAAAGAAGAAAACAACTTTTATGTTGTTATGGTATTATAAAAGCAAAAACTAAAAAAAAAGAAGGAAAGAAAATAACTTATCTGTTGTTCTCGTATTACAAAGAAGAAAACGACTTTTGTGTTGATCTCGCATGACAAAAACAAAAAGAAAGAAGGAAATAAAATAACTTTAATCTTGTTCTCGTAATTATAAAGAAGAAAACAACTTATGTTGTTCTCGTATGACAAAGAAGAAAGCAACTTATGTTGTTCTCGTATGACAAAGAAGAAAACAACTTGTATGTTGCTCTCGAAGTAAAAAGAAGGAAATAGCTTTTATGTTGTTTTCGTATTTTCTTCTACAAATCTTCTTAATAAAATTAGCTTAAACCCGGTTAAGTTCATATTACTTTTATTGCATTTAATTAGGAGGCGCATATTTTGATTAAAATGCACAAGCCTAAATCTTCTAAAGTCAAAATTTCACACTTTTTTTTTATATTCATGTTAGCAAGTAGTTAAAATGGAAAATAAACTGAAAATTTGCATGTAAGCATGATACTCGTTGTATAGATACATTATTCAATAAGAATTTGTTAAAACAGATTTAGAAAGTCAAAATTCGTGTCTTGTTATATATTAATAGTATTTGAGGGGAGAAATTTTGGAAACGTCTTTAAAATGTAATTCTTCAAGATATACTTAATTGAATACTTTTATTCAAAGTGCCTTCTTCCTAACCCATAAGATGCATAATATGTATAATATTGCATTTCTAAAATGACTTTATGTAAAATATTGGTATCATACTGTCTCTTTTTTTAAAGAAACTACATAATCAAATAAAATTAGCGCAGCAGTTATTATCTTCCTCATTATAAATGTAATGGAGGAATTTCAATACACGTAACATAATTTCAAAGTCTTAGTTTCATCATTGAGGCGAAAATTCAAATATGGTGTTTCAAAAAATTGAGCTTTAATAGCGTGTAGTAAGAAATGTTTTCTAAATAGTATTTAAATGCATTATAATCACTGAATTTTGTGATTTGTATAAATTTACTTGTACTGCTAACGTTACATGCTCTAAAGACAAATCACTTTTTTAGTTCCGTAAAGTTACTACGTTTTAATAACCAAAACTCTAAATTGTATTTGATACGTTTACAAAAACGTAAACGCTTTGAAAATGTTTGCCTAATTTCTCTAGATGAAAAAGGAATAGTGAAATTCTATTTTTTTTAACGTGACTTAATTTTAAATCAATTTCAAATGCTTCCATTTGCTTTAAAACTACTTGCTCCTAACAATATAACTTTATATTTTTTATTAAAATATATTTTCACATTTGTTCGTTTACTTTATTGACTTTTTTAAAATGTTAGTTCCAAGTTATTCGGTAGAAAAATTTAAAAAATTCACTCAGTTTTGAAATTGATGAACTAAAGTTGCTTATTTTTTTTTATTATTCGTTCTCTCTCAAAAGTTAAATAAGTCCTTGTATACCTATTATTCTTCTTGCTATATAGTTGTGAGGAATATTTTAAATCACAATATTAAATCCAAAAGAGTTTTCTTCCCAACATTTGGCATGGTTTTTTTCATTTTTTTAACATGGAAATATGTGGGGGGTTTTTTCCAATGTATACGAAAAAAATTTGATTTATGACTATTTCCCTTGTTGTGGCAATGTAATTCATATGTTTTTGAAAAGATTGTTTACGGGCTTTCAGTTAGATTTTGCACTCAATACAACAAAAATGTAAGCAGTATTTGTAGATACGGGTACAGTTAATTCTCATTCGAACTCTATTCTTCGTTTCCTCACTTGAGTGAGCAACTGTCGGAAACCTTCAAATATGCAATAAATCATGCTTCGAGTAAATTATGACTGTATTTAAAAAATCTCTTAGAAGCTCATTTATTACTAATTTCAAGCAATTCAATTGAAATTGATTTAAAAATGGTAGAACTAATTTATATTTCTAATCCGTAAACCTTTTGATTTATTCTTGTTTTGAAAATACTTCCAAAGGGAAAAAAAAGCTTTTTCATGCTACGAGCAGTAAGATTTATGTATTATTTCCCCTAAAATATTATTTTATATACCATTCATATCAAAATTTGTCTTTGAGTAAAAAAGCAAGAAAAGCCTGAAAATATTTTTTCCGGTCGTTTGAATCTTTAAGGTGATGTAAAAAGCTGGTAAGTAGCAATCATTGACTCGCACGCCCATTTTTTGAAAAGCAAAGTTTTCATGAGCAATATGCGCACCTTTGTAAATTTAAAAACATTTTGCAAGCCTAACTTATAGTTTATGAGCATTCTGCAATTAGTTAAACTATTTACTTACATAACACACGTGAGAATAGCCAGTACAGTACGTACGCAAGTTTAAAACGATAAAATGCACGTAGTTTGCGCAATTTTTGTAATACTGCTGCAATCTTTAGCTACATATTTCAAACACATAAGACTGTGCCGATGATATTGTTAATACTCTCGGTAGTATTACATGAAATTTTGAAAAGCTTATTCAATCATATTATATATACATACTATATATAAATATTATACATTATATATACACTGCGTACAATCACATGTTCATTATGTTAATATGCAGAAAGATTTGAATACAGAGCACTTGAAATTAAGGGAGATAATTTTTTCTGAGTGTTACCCGGATAATAAGAAAAAAAAAATGAATGATACTACTACATTTGTTGCCAAACTTCAAAGTTTTTTTTTTTTTTTTTTTTTCAATTATTATTTTTGTTTTTTAAATGTTAGAGACGGAATGTGATTGAAATATAGTTTCTTAACAACACTTTCTGATCCTTACGAATGAATTGTGAGTAAAAAATTCGAATTTTATATCTCATTCAAAATTGGGAAAATGTATATAATTTTTTATTCGCTTTATTTATCTGATTCATTATGTAAGACAACTTTGTGGTGATATTATTTCTACCAGCAGCAATACTACTTACTTTCCTTTGAATATTTACGTTTATTTCGGATATACAACGCTTTTAAAATGCGTTTTAAAAATATTTTGGATCAAGAGTATTTTATATTTGATTAATCAGTAGAAAAAAGTTAAATTAAAAAAATAATAATAAAGTTGTTGATGGAGTTTTATTTGCTCTTAAAGAGACTAAAATATTGTTGTTAGATTTTTACCTTTATTTGTAAAAAAGAAAATATTAAAAGAAAAGTAAAGATATTTTCATTGAAGAATCTGATTGTCGTTTATGATTTCATTAAGTTTTCAATTTTCCGTAGCCAAAATCGATATTTCCCAATCAAAACGTAGTTCTAATGACTAATTCATATTTTTTAAATTTGCATAAAGGTGACCTTTTATTGTAACATTTTTATGGGTTGCATATACATTGAAAATAAGTAATGTAGTTTCAGACCCTTAAAAAAATTGAAATAATTGTGTCTTGTATGTGGATAACATTTCAGTAGACCTTCCACAATATTTTAACACATTTTTATTTTGAGAAAAATTATATTTAATTTCAAATTATTTTGAATATTTTAGAAGTCTGCAGGAACAGCATTACTTTTAGTCAGCGCCATGGTAATTTTCATAAGTGATTTATTTTTTGAAATAAATTTTTACAGGCATTATAAAAAAAAAGAAACTTTCGCAGTTTAGTGAAGTACAAAATTTAAAATGCAAATGTGAATACTAAAGTAGCAATTTAGGTTTTAGAAGTTTATGTTTTTTAGCTGATGCTTTGCGCATTGAGTTATAACATATGCCTTTGGATAACGTAACTCGCATGAAGATAGGCCTCCAAAAATACCTCAATTTATTACGTTTATCTCTCTAATTGAGTCTGAGAATTTGAGGGAACACAGACATTACTGGCAAGCATGATTTCAGAATAATGAATTTGGCTAACATGCTCTGAGAGTGACTGGATTTGACAGACAAAACTCCAACTCTCCACCATTTATACATGCTTCTCGAGTAGTAGAACTGGAAGACATGCTAACTTAGTGACAAAATTTACAAACATGAAGTCTCAAATATGTTCCCAAAAATGCTAAATGAGCATGAGAACCTATCCACTCAATTAGAGTGCCAAGGTGTACCATTAGTATACTGTTTTCGAATGAAATCTGAGAATACGGTAACAATAATAAAATTAGTAATAAAATTTTCAGAATGAGTAATTCACCTAATAAATAATTAAGAGATTAAAGTTTTGTGTAGTGGATATATTAACTAACGCGTTAGTTTTCAGTTTTAACAATTGGAAAGGTATTGAAACTACGTCATTTAAAATCACAGTGTTGAAATAATAGCAAATGTATATATATAATTTTTTTTCGTCTGAAATTTGATTCTATCGATTTTGTAAAACTATTCGACGGAAATACGCAATGCCAGTTTCTGCAGACTTCTATTTTTCACAACATATTGATGTCCTTTCTTAAAAGCGCCAAAGGAGTGTTTATAGATACAGTATGAAACATATTTAAATATGCAGCCCTCGGTAATAAATTCAAGTAACTATGCTACAGTTATCCGACACAGCGGTTTCTATTTCTCTACTAAGGCAAAAATGGTGCAGTTACACGAGAAGCCTTCTTTACAAAACTCGGTCATTTCGAAATGAATTTTCATAAGCTTAATCTCGATTCCGTGTGATAACTTTTTAAAGGAGAGTTGAGCAGATTTTAGTTCCATATTTTTCTGGATAATTCGTTTTAGAAGAAACTATATGCTTCCATGATATACGCAATAATTTTATAAAGTTACCATTAGCGATAATAAATGCAGGTTCGAAGTTTTAATATTTGTCAAATAAAAAGCCCCGCGTGTTATTTATAGCCCTCTTAGATATGTTTTCTAACGTGTGTGATGATTAAGCTAGATTTTTCACATTAATGTTGTTCAGAGTCATTATTGTTTGTAAAGCCGTACGTCAGCGTTCCACAAAAAAAAAGAGGGGCGAGGGTCCTTTGATATACCCCCCATTCATTATCAAAAATTTGCATTAAAAAGTTAAAACCCTAACAAAGGTAATGATTGTTTGACATTGTTAACAATGACAGATGTGGAAAAATTGATTATTTTTTATTCACAGACTGTGTTTGTTATTGCGTTTTTATTCGTGTTTTTCATGTATTGCTCTCGTTTTATATAAAAAAATACTTTTGTATATTTTAATCAAAAAGGAATATTTCACTATAATTACTTTCTAAAAGCAATTTAAAAATATTTATAATTTTCAAAAACTGTCAGTTTTATTGCATTGCATTCATTTATATGTTAAAATTTTACTTTCTTTTTGCTATCTTGAGCCCGAAATGCTTCAATTTTTTTCAAGTACGTGCGACATAATCTAATTTTTTTTTCACCTGTTTCAAAACGCTTTTGAATTTCTTTAAAACTTTCAGTTATTCTTTTTTTCTTTCCGTCAACAAAATATAACTAATGAAAAAATTAATTTTTATTTTAATCAACTAGTTGGGTTATTTGCTTTTCAAATCTACAGGTAATATTTAAAAGAATTTATTAAACATATCTGTTAAACAATTCTTTCTTTTAATTGTTCAGACTTGTTTTGTATAACATATTAGTTATTACACATGATTTAGCATGCAAATACATTATAAATTCAGAATGAAGAAGTTTTCTTTGAAGCATTTTGGGTACCGGCCTCTTGTTTTTTAGGCATTTTACTCCGCTTATTTCTTTTCTTTTGTTCGTATTTTTGCTGAAAGGATTCGTCAATGGATTACGATTAATATTCATCTGTGGGACCATAGGCGCCGACTGTTGGGAACAGTACGCCATATACCCTACTTCCCTTAAAAACTTTTAAAGAAGAAACACAGGAAAAGGTAGTTAAGCTATTGGCAATATTTTCTTACTTTTATGAAATAGGAAATCGATTTATTTCTAATTTTCGATGAATGATTTATTTTGAAAATGCAATTCTCCATTAAGATCCTTGCCCATAACAAGAAAAGCTTGAAAAATTGCGCCAAAAAAAAAAAAAAAAAAACTTAAAATAAATAGGGATATGTTCAGTAAAGATTAATGGGCAGAAAGTATAGATAGTGGTACTTATACCTTGGGAACCATTTTGAATTTGGAAAGTCGGCGCTTTGGTGTGGGACGTAATGTTCTTATGGCTTTATACAACCAAATACATAGATACCAATTTGAAGAGCGGCGATTGTAAAAAAAAAAGTGCGGTTTTTTATTTATCTACGAATTGTTTATGATATTGAAAGGCTACGGGAAAAACGATTTCATCGTTTGAGGACAAGTCAAGTTTGAACGCGCTTTTATCTGTGCAGTGAGCGACTTATTTTCGCGCTTGTTGTGTCGCACAACCGTTTGTACGATTTCAACGCATGTTGTGTTGTCGAGTTGTACGCTTTTTCATTATTTTTCGCTGTATAAAGTTTCTGCAAATAAATTAAAAAATGTTGTGATGTGTAAAATATGAAAACAAAATATTATTAACTAATGATGAAAGTGTTGTTTTTTAAAATGATAAAAAAAAAGAGGATGAATTGATGAATTATTTAAAAGTGTGTTGAAAGTGGAGCTCCTACAATCCCAGTGTTGATAAATGTGACGTCTTTGTTCTGTGTCAATGAAACAAAAAATGTGTTCCATTTTCCTGCTGATTAGCGGGAAAAATAAACTATGTAAAATCCTGTGTGTTATCTTCTTTCTCTTACATGCACATAAACTTTCTAAAATTAGATTTGACTCTCCAAGGCAGCGTTTCTCAGCCTTTTTTGACCCACGGATCATCTATAGCTTAAAAAAAAAACCTCGCGCACCAATGGTGGGGGGGGGGGTGTTTGCTGACGTTAAAAACATATGATTCTCACGAACCGGTGAGTTCCCCCCCCCCCCCCCCCCATTTTTTTTGCAAAATGAAACTTTCTTATCTGAGACCATTAAACACTTGAGAAAAGATTTTGCGAACTGCTGAGGGGTTTTTCCTTTTTCTTTTTTTACAAAGTAGCAATAATAAATTAACAAATTTATAAATTAAATTTTTCTTGCTATTAAAGAACTGTTGTAAAAAATATTTGACTGATAAGAATATGATAAGTAATTATCATAATGCATAAGCATTGCTAGAAAAAACAGAAAAATACTAAAAATAATCACAAAATTGACAAAAAAGATGTGGTATAGCGTTATTGTAATTGGGTTTTTCTTTTAATTTTTTGGAAGGAATTTTTTTTTGAGGAATCACATTGCTTATTGTTCTCACCTGACGGTTTTGATGTTCCAATGGTTTTATTCCCCCGCCCCCACCTCCCTCTGCAGCACCACCGCCGACCGGCCTCACGATGCTGCTCCTCTAGCGAAAGCCGTCCCCAGGTTGCGTCTATATCCTACACTCACGCATTTATACACACACAAACACATGCACAAACATACACGCCTACCTACACACACATAACCACACAAACACACGCCTACATACACACGCTCGTGATTGCGAAAAACAAATTCAAGATGTCAAAATTCAAATTTTTTTTTGAGCAATCACGATTGCTTATTGCTTTCAATTGACTGTTTTTGGTGTGCTATCATTTTATTTTCCCACCGCCACCCTCCGCACCATCACCGTCGACCGGCTCCTCACGATGCTGCTCCTATAGCGAAAGCCGTCTCCAGGTTGCATCCATGTTCTACATACACAACTACACACGCGCACACACACGCATACATACAGACACCTACACAGACACACACAAAAACATACACACACAACTACCCACACATTCATGCCTGCACACAGACACAAACACATATCCCCACCCCACACACACATTCATACACACAACTACCCACACAGTTATGCCAGCACACAGACATATGCCTACACACACATACCCCCCACACACAAACACACACGCTTACATGCACACACTCGTGATTGCGAAAAACATAATTTGAAGTCAAGGTATCAAAATTCAATTTTTTTTTTTTTTTTTTTTTTTTTTTTTTTTTTTTTTTTTTTTGTGGACGAGCAAAAATATTTGAGGTCCGGTCACATTTTTCTGCGAACCTCTACCGGACCTCCGGTTTAGAATCGCTGCTCCAAAGAATTTCATCTTTTTCAAGAGGATTATCACTAATTGTATGCAGCAGATCAAAATGTATTAATACGGGAAGCAGCTGCTTCCCATACTAATAGTTCTAACGAGCTAGTTCTAAACTCTACTGCTTACCGAATGGCTTAACTAACTTGTTCTAAAATTAAATTCTATGAGAATAGGCTAGCATACAAGGTAGGATCGAAAAATGTGATGAATAGTTTTTATTTAACACTAATGATAAGATTAAATATTTTGACTTAATATCCATCAAAGTGCTGTCTTTGGCTAACAATATATACTTATCATAACACTCAATCCATGAATGGAAGTATTTTTAGAAGGCGTTCTTCCTAAGGTGCCGACGTAATATTTTCAACTAGCAGTATTAGTGCCCAGCATTACCTGGGTCAGTAATAATATTGAGAAACAATTCATACTTTCCTTTATTTTTGGCTGTGCCACGCGGTTTCACCCGCGTTAATAAGAAAACAATGTATTAAAAAACTACTTTTAGTGCATCTAGAAAATCGAAAAAAAAATCAATAAAAAATTCCTAAAAACCCTTGATTTATGAAGTAATTTTTAAACCTGCCGGGTTCGAACCCGAGACCCTAAGGTTGCTAGCCCAGCGCTTTACCGACTGAGCTTTTCGGGAACAAAAGTTCGAGCTATTGAGGCAACAAAAAATGCATCCCGATTATTACTGATCTACTTTCAGTTTATTGCTGCTCCACTCCTATTAGCCATAGCGTGATGTTGCATAACCTACAGCCTTCCTCAATAAATGGTCTATTCAACACAAAAAGAATTTTTCAATTCGAAACAGTATTTCCTGAAATTAGCACGTTCAAACAAACTCTTCAGCTTTATATTATTAGTATTGATGTCGGGCATGGAATCCTTTGAAGCTGTTTTAATTTTAGGAAAGAGCTAGAAGTTGAATGGGGTGTCAAATTTAGTGAGTAAGGCAGATACATTACATTACACTCCAGGTTCCCCCCTGCGTGGTTTAACCGGTAATAGTAATAGTCCAGTCAAATTAGGTCGAAAAAGGGCCGAACCCGAACATTAAAAAAAAAAAAAGAATCTACACTTATACCACATTGTTCAGTATCATGAGGAGATAACGTACCAAAAAGTCCCAAGAGTTTGAGCGTCGGCTATGGAAGTTACGGGGGGGGGGGCGGGCAAAGAGGGGGCTGAAAATGTAGATTAGTGCCTTATTTCAGCTGCATCTCCAACACTATTTCTTTTCATGAAAGTGTAATTGAATAAAAAACATAAATGGTACATATTACATAATATTTTTACACAGGTCTGTCATTTTTTGGGGGGAGGGGGCGAGCGGAGTGGGAGACTCCTCCCTCCCTTTTTTAGAAATGAATGCACAAATGCAAACGTTTCAACGCAAGAATTTTATTGTTTTTAGGGGACATTTTTTAGTGTATTTACTTTGCCCCACCCCCCCAAGTAAATGAAATGGCGGTGACGCTTATTTAGTTCAATTGCATTATTATCGAATGAGAAATCAACTCCTAAGTGAAAACTTTTTTTTTTTAATTATTAGAGCTGTGTTAAAGAATATGAAATATCTTACTTTCGTAGGTTTATTTTGGTTATGAAATATTATGAAACCTAGCAGCAATTCTATTTTTGAAGTACCCCCCCCCCCCCCCTTTTTCTTTTTGGTTATAAATTTAAATGGCGTCTATTGAGAATTATTTAGCTTATACGGCTTTAACACTTCACACTGGACACTGTCATTTGCAATTTTGAATCACTGATGAAAAGAAATACTAAATGTATAATACGGCACCAGTTTTTATGTCTCATTCAAAACATATGAGGGAACAGAGCATCCGGTCTAACTGTAGGGTCGAAATTTCTGGAAAAGGCATCTTAAAAAAAGTCCCCTTTTTCTTCAAAGTTTCGTTAAAAAAAAAAAAAAAAAGAACGAGGTTCACAAACCAGTCGTTAGTTGTGATTGCTTTAGCCTTGTTCAATTGCGTTTTATGACTGAAAGCTCTGTTAATAAAATTTTTCATAAATAGATATCAAATACTCAAATTGATTCCATTTGTTGGTACATAATTAATCTTAAAAGTTTCGAGCATAATGGTTATACGATTGAAAATATATATGTATAAATTCGTAATAAAGTTTCAAAATGTAGAGAAAAGTTAAGTGATATACGTTTGAAGTTGTAAAATGAACAGAATTTGTGAAAATGGAGTGTTATTTGGAGCCGTGTACTAATCCTGGTGGTACAGTTGTAAAAATATCTGAAAAAGGAATTAGCACAACACTGACATGCAGTGAAATTAAGGAGGATGGAGTGAAAAACGCTTATCTGAATGGGAATGTAACTGGAGTACATGCAATATGCCGTAAGGAACTACACGCGGCATCTGCAACCACCTGGTATGGCATCAGAAAGTAATAGAATACAGCAGCCTTTCCGATCCACCTTTGACTTTAAATTACTTTGCTTTTTGTGTGGAAAAAAATGCCAAACCAAAGAAATTTGAAATGCACCGCCAACTCAGTCATTTCCAGCCGAGGACTGCACTTTCGTGCTTATTAGCACTCATCAGCCCGGCATAGGAAAGTGACTGAGCTGAAGATGGAAAACCTCTTAAGGAAGCCAAGAGGCGGTAATTTACTGAATATACCATGCCTTGCCATCAATTTTCGAGTTGAACCGAACCATTGCTTCGGTCACTCGGCTGGTCTGTGCTAATTCTACATTAGCTACCAGTTTGTTTGGCCCTCTTTGCTTCCTTATGAGGTTTTCCATCTCCAGCTCAGTAACTTTCCTATGCCGGGCTGATGAGTGCTAATAAGCACGAAACTGCAGTCCTCGGCTGGAAATGACTGAGTTGGCGGTGTATTTCATGTATTTCTGCTTTAGCCATGGCTAATTGGGCGGTAATTTACTGAATATACAAAGAAATTTGGTTTGAAGCACGAACTATTACACTTTCTTGTAATCCCGAAATCCCGCGGAATTGGAAACCCAAAAGACCATCCTTCATAAACGTATTCGCAGCTCCATTAATAATGATACACAATTTCTAGCACAATGATATCCCATTACAACGAAATAAGTTTCCCGATTTAATTTTCATTTCATTGCTTGAATTCCACTACAACCAAGAAAATTTGCGGTCTCTTGCAGTTCGTTGTAATGGAATTTCACTGTAGCATCATATTAAGCGTCTCTGATTCTAAGGACCAGTAGCTAAAAAGAAGGTTAACATGATTGTTCGTTCAAGATAAGGAGCAATTCCGGACTGTAAATAAATGAAAAATACACTTGGAAAAGGGCCATACATGACACTACTCTTTCCTCTTTTAAGTGTACCAATTTCTGATACGAGTAATCGCTGCACGCTCGTTACGATCAGTGTAAGAAATTGGAATTAAATATGAAATATGTGCTATCTTGAGGCTACAACCTCCGCTGTCCTATATTCTTGACTTGTTAATTTTAATGAATTTATGAGATACAAAAGAAATAAGCACTATATACATACATGTAAATCTAAATTTGCAAGCTTAACTTACCTAAATGACTGATCTTGAAATACACCGATTGCGGTCAAGGATCCTTCAGCAAACAACTCGTAGCGGACCAATAAATAAGTTCAATTTCTTTTCGCATATCGCAAGTCAAGCAGCATTCACCTCTGTCAGTACTTGGAATGGTCATACTTATCGACTAGGAAACTGAATAGACGAGTGAACGTTCGAAAACCAAACTCGCGCGGCATAGCGCATAAGCCCAAACAACTTATGCCGAACTCTAGAGATCAGTGGCTGCAGTTGCATCCTGGGTAGGCAAGGCTTTTGCCGTCTAATTCAAGATTGGTGCATTCAATGGCGGACAGTGTCAGCTGCTATGAAATTGTACATCTACTTATACTAAATCTATGGAACCATCCCCTCCGTTGAGCACCAAAACCATTATGACATGTTTCTAAACAATTCTAAGGGTGGAATTGCAACCGTCGGTACTCTCCCACTCTGCAGAACTACTAACCAAACCATCCTATAGCCAGTCGTTCATAGAAAAAACGATGGTTTCACAAGTGTGACCAATTGTTCTCCCGATATACTCTCAAATGTGTCCCCAACTTATTCTCAAATATGTTCCGAACTTTATACCCTGCGCAGAATCAGTGGTGGATACAAAGGGGAGGGGGTCATGACAACCACCTAAACCGTCGACAATATTTTCCGTCCACATTGCGTTCAAGCACTTGATGAATAAAATGTAGAACATTTCTGTAATTTTTTTTTTAATTCGTTAATTTTTTTAAAAGTACATAAGTATTTGAAATATTGTTTTTTTTTTCCGTTGCTTATGAGATTAATTAGTAACGTTTGTGTCCTTCTCAGTGCCTTTTTCTGGGCCGATTTGGTGCTTTTATTGACTCCTAAGCAATTTCAGAAATTTCTAGTATCAAAACCGTTCGTTCATGAGGGTCATTCTTCAGCATGACTCCCCCCCCCCTCGCCCTAAAATGGTAGCCAATATCAGCCCTTACGCAGAACACATTTGGAACCCTTTCTTTATAACGGGACAATTTCGGAGCACATTTCAGTGCCCATTCTTTTCTACGGAGTACATTTGAAATACATTTAACACATTTATGGAACAAGAACACTTTTACATGATTAAAGGGCTCGAAACGAATTCTCAATGTGTACTGGCAAAACTAAGAGATTCTTTAGTTTTCTGAATTACATTGGTATTATTCAAATCTAACTAATCACTAAGTATTAAACGATTTTGCTATTAGTTAAAAGACAAAAAAACTTTTCAATGTAACACTAAGTTCCATAACATTTTGCTTTATTCGTGTATCTAAAATCAGTTGAATATGTCTGGTCAAGGACTTGACAAATTGACCCACAAATTTGAGAAAAACAGGTCCCAAAAGGTATGCCAAAAGCAAAAATTCTTTAATTAATTACAGTTTGAGATACATCTAACATGGTATACCTAAGCAATCATTCTACTTTTAATATGAAATTTAAAAGAAAAATAAATATGACTTTCGTGAATTGAATGAATTTAACTGCCTCTATTACAATGACTAATTTCATCGGTGAAATTTTATTGACTACATTATGTCCTATAAATTGACATATTTCACGTTGCTCATGGATAGATAAAATATGAGACACTGCTTTTGGTGAGAGAGATTTCTAAAAATGTGTGAAATTTAGTTAAAGCGTTGTTATTCAATCTTTGTTTTCGGTTGTGCAGCAAAAAGGTACAAATCTCGTGTTGGCAAAGGAAACTTTTTGTTAACGAAATGAATGGGTAACTCGAATGGGTAATTAACTCGATTTATTTTCTGTTTAGAAGAATACAAATATTGAAGACGCATTACGGAGATAAAAGTAACGGATTGCAATAAATGAACGATCATTAAAAATGTATCTCTACATATCTCAGAAATCTTTTAGCGTACTAGAAAAATTGTAAAGTACTCAATACAATATATTTGCTTATCAAACGGATACTGTAGACAAGCTTTAATCATGAAGCAAGATAATGATTAGTGTTGATGAGGATATATATATGACAGCTAATATTCTTTTTCAACCTATATATTTTTTTTCTTCTTTAAAAAATGAGTAAACTTTAAACAATAGTAATACGAATTTTCTTTCATGCATCAAAATGTACATCATGAACCTAACGCGTTCAAGGATCTTGGTTTTCTTATAACACACAACAACTTATGAACTCATTATTAAGTTTATTTCTTTGATTAGGAGATAGTCCATGAATAGCAACTAAAAGGGTCTTCATAACACCTATCTAGTTTTCTTGAACGTCATTAGTTCCCTGTATGGCCATATGGCTTTAGTTACAGCAACCGATCAAGCAAGCAACGTTACTGAAAATTGGACAATATATGCGATGGAATAAATTTCAAAGACTTGGAAAAGAACCTTTCTAACATTCTAAAGAAAATTTCGAAAGAGTTGATAGTTTTGCACTCCGAGACTTTGGGTTCGAAAAGGAAAGAACAATTAATGCTGATCCACAAGACACGATCAATGAAACAACGGCTTGTTTCTGACCTTTCTTGACTAGCTGTGTTCTTTTATTTTTTCCTAAACATTCTTGATTTGTACATGAATTGAATCAGCACTTTTAAGAAGAGGTCTAATTAAAACCTTTTCGAGTAAATAAAAAAATCTCTTCCTCTTAGTTTTTAGAGTTTTTCTTAAGATTGATTATGCAAGGTTATGGGAGGCCTGATTAACTAAAAGCTTTAATAGGAAACATCGGTTAAGAAAGATTGCTGATTGAACTTTCATTTTGCATTTAATGGATCAAAGTAATGCAGCAATATGTTGAATGTGGCTGAATGAGTGGACACTAAAACAGCATTCCACGTCTATAATGTCTTCCACATCTGCACAAGGAGCTGTTTCAACCATTAAGAAGGGATAACAGGAGCAGATAGCATGATCCTGATTTTCTTAATCGAAAAAGCTTTCAAATGTTGAAGCAAAGATCTGAAGTCACATGATATATTTTTAAGCAAAGCATTGGAAGAAATCATGTTTATTTCACTCGTTTTATGTAAAACGTGTCCCGCATTTGGCGTTGTTGAGTCCTTAGAGCAGGAATATAAATGGTGGGAACAAGTCCAATCATCGACTTAGCAACAGCTGGGGTTACGAATCCATGTCACGTGACTCAACAACAACGAATGGTTGACACGTTTTGCCTGAAACTAGCGAAAGAAAGCTGAATTCTTCCATTGCTTTGCTTTAAACCTATAACGTGACTTGTGTTCTTTGGTTCATGTAAGAAAACCTTCACCCGCTCCATTTTACCTCTTCTCAATGATTCTCAATGGTGACTTAGGATCTTTGCCTCAGCGTTTCCTAAGGCAGTGTTTCGACTTGCTCCCTCTCGTTACTTACTTTTGCTCTAAGATCCCAACTCAATTACAAACGTTGAAACGTATGAAGTAAAGATACAACAGCTCTGTAAGTGTTCAACTTGAATCTTCCCCTTCAGATTCTTTGACAGGCTGTGCTTTGCGTTTAGCGTTCAAGAGCTCGAGGTATATAGGAACCTTGGGAGGTTCCCCACCCCTGACGTCGGGATTAGAACTCCATTTCTTGGGCGAAATATAAAACATGGAATCCTCTTTCTTGTCGACTTTCTTGTTTTCCTTCTTGCTGAGCTCTTTTTGTTTGGAGATCTTTCTCTCGCCGTCCCTCGTCCTGTGCTCGACCGATTGAGGTGCAGGAGACGTTTCCTTGGAACTCGCTGCGGAGGAATCTCTTGTTCTTGCCCGAGATATTTTACGACGCGTTCTCGAAGGTTTCTCGGGGGTGATGTAGTCCGGTGAGTGTGGTCGTTGAACTAGGAAGAAGAGAAATACGGAATAAATTTATTTCCTTTAGTTGAGGATTAATTTATCAATACCCATTTTCTAAAAATGTTCAGGAGGTGAGAAAAACGAATTAGGGTAAGAGCAATCTAGTTTTATCAACTTCTCTGGGTACAGAATTGAGCATGAAAGCACAACAAATCATGGCCAGAGTTAGAAATGTTTGTGTAAAGAAAAACAAGGAGATATCGCCATCTTAATTTTGGATATGTGTCCTTTTGAACGAAAACCTGAATGTTGAGAATTCCAATTTCACCAAAACCCTAATACAGTGGCTCCCAAAAGTGTTCGTACACCTACGACTTTCAATGAAATAGGCCCCTATGCACTGGTTAGAATTAATATTTCGGAATAGGTATTTAATTATAATATCTATGATATATTTTAAACAAAACTACACGAAAATTTTTAATGAAACATTAAAACTTAATTTTTTAAAAATAAAAAACCAAAAAGTGCCGGAAACTTTATGTTACAAAAGTTTTCGTACACTTTGAAAAAATGTCAAAAAATTAGTAAATAATCTAACTTTTTACAAAATTATTATTTAGTAGAATATCATGCAGTATCAACAACAGCTTTTAAAAGTCTGGAAATAGATTTCATTGTTTTTTCTTTCTTTTTTTATGCAATTTTTGAGTAAGTGTTCAGCCGCACTTCGAGTCTTACTGTTTCTAGTTCGCTTTTCGTTTCAATGGTGTATTTTCGTAATCTAGCCACCAGATATCTCCAAATATGTTCCATTAAGTTTAAATCTGGCGATTGAGGAGATATTTCTAAGTTTAAGGACAATTTTTGAGGCACCAAAGAATTCCAAATTTCCAAGTCCTGATGCTGTTATGCACCCTCACACAAAAACACCTTCACCGGCCTGATTAACTGATCCAGCTAAGTTCTTCAGATTAAATTCCTCATTTTTTCTTCTATTGACAATTATACAACAACTTAACCCAAAATATTGAATTTATTTTCATCTATAAGTAAGACGTTATTCCAAAACGTTTTGAGCTTATTTATCATTGATTTTACGACGGAAAGAGTAAGCTTACTGTTTTTCGCATGAACAAGAAAATTTCTGCGGGAAGAGGTCCCCTTTAATCCAGTTAATCAGAGAACTTGGCGAACAATTTTAGGTAAAAATTAAACGTAAAATGTTTCATTCAATTCTGCAGAAACTTTTTCAGCTCTCAAATGTGTATTTTTCATAATTTTTTTAATTGTAAACCTCCGATCACGCTTTGTTAACTTTGCCAGTTGACCTTTTCTTACCTTGTTTTCAAACCGATTCTTGTCTTTAAAGCATTTTATCAAGCACTTCACTATAGAATGGCATAAATTTACTATTTTAGAGACATTTCAAACTAATTTATGGCTACTGTGAGGGAAAAAAAAACAAATTCCGAATCGTGTTTGTTGTTTTTACGCATACCTGCCATTTTAAATTAATAAGCAGAATATTAGGGAATAAATAAACAAAAAAATAAAGGCAAATGACTTTACACTGTCATTACAATGCAAAAGTAATAAAAAAAAACACATATGATAATTTTAATCATGCATTAATTCGAAAATATTTCAGTGTACGATGACTTTTGTAGCGTATTTTTTCTCTGTCTCATCGTTTTTTGACAAATTTCAAAAATAAAATCTGGCAATATTTTGAAAAGAACTACTGGATTTTATTCAGAATGGCATAGGAATGGTGTGAAAAACCATTGGACTTCATATTCGAATTCAGTTTTGAGTTATTTTGGTTTTACTGCAAAATTTCAAGGTGTACGAACACTTTTGGGAGTCACTGTATTTCACCTTCTCATATTCTCTTATCGAAGTACATGAACCTAAAAGTAGTGGGTTAAAATTTGAGGATTTTGGACATGTGTTCCTTTGGATCTAAACGTCTTCGTACCAAGGGCGCCCATATAGTGGGGAAGTCGGGGCCCAAGTCCCCCCCCCCCTAGAAATTAGAACTTCCTTGCTTCTAGTATTTTTGTCCTTGCAAAAATGTAAAAACATTTCTTTTCTAACCATTAATGAATAAGTTATTAAAAATGTCAAACTTGAATAACTCCAATCTGTACTGAAATCGGTTTCTATGGTGAAAAAATATCCTGCTAAACCATGGGGAAAATATATGAGCCCCCCCCCCTTTTAAAATGTTTTGTATGGGCGCATATGCTTCGTACTACAAATTCTTTCAGGATATCTTGCCTTTTGTTCAAAATAAAACGTGCAGAGGATGGATATGTTACCTTTTGATCAAAAAGTCACAACTTTACCCTTAAATAAAATAGGATTTTCCACGTTTGGACTTCTTGAGATTAAGTAATTTGATAAATGTCATCTGAAAGATATTTAGAAAATGTCAAAAAATGATTTTTTTCTAAAAAGTGGATATGTTCCCTTTTGATACATTACTCCTCAGTTTTAAGTATTCATGTAATTCTAACATTTTTGATGTAATTGCTCAGGAAACGCCACTGTTAATGGCTTTTACAAAGCTTCAGAACTTCTGAACAATTAGTTTTTGAAGTATAATAAAATCGAAATAATATATTTATTTTATTCAATCTCCTTTTATTCTTATTAAAAGTCACTAAGTTTACCTTTTTTTCTTTTACATAGAGGAATTGCTTTTAAATTATCACTTAACCAAGAGGTTTTACAGTACATTTTTGAGGATTTCATGCGTCCCATTAAAAAGTTAAAAAATAAATAAATAAATGAACGAATCGCATAGGCTATTTTATTGATATTTATTTCGCGAAAAGCTAGAAAAAATGTAGGAACTCAAATTGCGACTTTGAACAACACCAATAAGGCTGATCTTCGAGACCTTATTTAAAATAAAAAGGGGGGGGGGGGAGCAAGTACTTCAAAGTTACGAACTGTAATGTAAGAATAGGTGGCGCCTGAAACAAGTGTTATGCTGTAATTATTTTTATATTTTTATTTTTTATACGAAAAAGAATCTTTGTTTAACGATCTTTACATAAAATATAAATTATACATATATCTATGCAGATTATTTTAAAGTCACATTTTTCTGAAAAAAAAATGTGGAACGAGTTTCCTTGAAGAACCCGTATTTTTTTAAAAGTGTTTCGTGAGTATTAGACGAAAATTAAAGACAAGTGATGCAGCTGCTATATCGAAAAAAGACATCATTAGCAATCAATTGTGGCAAATTTGTATGCTTATAGAAAACGATATCTTTCACAAAATGAAAATTCAGATGTATCATTTTTAAAAGGACTTACTAGAGAACTGAATTCGAAAAAAAATTAAATTAAAATTTTTGCAAGGCGAAAATAGTACACATATTTTAGCCTTAAAAACATAGTTATGAAGTTGTTTGTTATTTTTCTGGGACTGGGAATCTATCAAATGTTAGTAAAAGTCAACGTAGCCGACATTTTTTACATTTGTTTGTGCTTTGTCTTGTAGAAGGGAGACTTTCTTACACAATCACATTATGGTTATTGCCGCTCAACTTTCTTTGTCATTGCGAATATTTGAGTTTTACTTTTTGTATTGAATCCAGTATTAATTTCTCTTTGAAATTATCGATAAAAGTTTGCGTTTTATGAAACATCAACATTATCTATAAGTATACAAAGTAATCACATTTCCAAAAGTGTCCACAATTTTGGTTAGTGGACTTAAAAAAAATCTCATGTATCCGAAAGTTATCGGATGAGCAAATTTTGGTAATTACGTTATCCGTGGAAATAGTGAGATAAACTGTCAATGCATTACAGAGTGTGACCAAATTATTATATCCAAACAAACTTTTCTGTTATAACTTGATTGTTTTTTGGTTGTTGTTACATAGTTTTATTATTTGAACACATTTTAAAGTTTATTTAAAATATGAATTAAACATATTAAACGTAAATTATCTTCTAGTAAAAAAAATAATTATTTAATATTTAGTAACTCCGCCTTTTCTGCTATCACGGCTTGGTTGCGGCGTGGCATACTTTCAATGCATGATATGGCTACTTGAGTTACCTAGTATTATGCATAAAGTCGCTAATTTTCCCCAAAAATCCCACAAGAAGAAGCTTGTAACTTGACATTTTAGCGGACACTGACGTCTATTACATTAAAAATATTAAAAAAAAAAAAAAAACAACAACAACAAAAGTTGCCAGAATAAACTTTAAACTTTTAAATAAACGGTAAAATGTGTTCAAATAATAAAACTATGTAACAAAAATAAAAAAAAATAAAAGCACAGAAAAGTTTGAGTATAATAATTTGGTCACCCTTTGTTAATCAAAAAAGGAGGAAAAGGGGGGGAGGCTTCGAATTGGTGACGACACAACCCGATGATGTGCTTTTTAATTACCTTCATTGTCTTCTTCCGAATGTTCGGCTGAAATATTATCTACTGAAGCAATTGCTATCGTCCGGAGTAGGTGTTTGGGCTTAGGTGGAGGGTTTGGCTTTGGAACGCTAGAATCAGAAAGTAAGTTGTTCCTACTCTTGTTTGTCTCAGAATTGTATCGGTTAGGTGCTGTCACTGGCGTTACTTTCGGAGAAGGTGGAGGAGAAAACTTGTCCTGACCCCTAGACTTCTGTATGGAAGAAACATGAAACTTTGTGTAGAAGTTGACAATGTATCAAACACGTTAAAGGAATCATCACAGTATTTACGATAGTTAAAATGTAAACCCGTTTATGCAAAATGCAGGAGAAAAAATTGAGAAAAGTATACGACATTTGAACAAAATAATTCTTACAATTGTATTTACTCATATTATTAAAACCAAACCAAACTCTGTGGCACGATAGACTGTGAGGGCCAAGACCTACTGTGCCCAACTGAGTTTTCCCGACCAGGGGCTCTGGGGTGCAAGGCAGATGTTCCAATTCAGCCTAACGCCGAACCCCCAGTGTTTGGTCCCCAAGTATGCTTGGTACTCATGAGGGGGTACTGAAGGGATGAATGGCTGAGTCAACCATGAGCAACCCGGGTCACACTCAATTTACTAAATGTACGTAAACTGTCTGTAGATTGAATGGGTAAATTTTCACCTTTCCTCTAAAAGTTTGAAAAACTCATTTTGCGACTGACAAGTTAAAAGTGTTACAAATATTTTTGTTTGCTGAAAATGTTATGCATGTAAGTTGTAAATTTATTTCAAAACTTGGATTCCATGTTGTCCATGAAAAGCAAAAAGCTGATATACTGTCACTATAGGAGTGGTACTTAAGGCTCTTCGCGGTTCTGTGGTAAGAAGCTTCGCTTCGTATACCGAAATTCGTAGATTCTATTCCTTCCGGTGTCCTGCGCGTCATTTCTTTATCTTTGTGTTGTAAATCGTTCTTGTGTATCACTGAAGCGAAAGGAGTATTATTTGCTGGTTTCTGTGTGTGTGAAGCTGATTAGCGTCTGTATACACACATAAAAATAAATGAAGCAGCACTTCGAAAAAAGCGAAAGCATTGCATCGATGGATTATTTATAGGCAGCTATAAAAGGAGAAGACACAAAAACTTACTTTCCTAATTTTTAAACATTCCTTGACATTAGAGCCTACATTTTTCAGGGCATCATTAGCTTCAGAAATACTACCTATTAAAAAAAGAAAAAAAGTCGACTTATTATTAAGAATAAAAGGGGTCGGCAGTGAAGCGGTCGTTTTTAAAAGCTTTGTTAAAAGTGAATGATTAGTTTTGTTTACTTACTAGCGGTACCCGCACGACTTTGCTCGTAGTAGAAAAGTAAAAGGTCATTTGGTTCACTTGTATATTTACAAATAATGGATGATGAATTTCTCGCCAATTTGCTATGTTAATTTGTTCGCTTATGGTAGTTTGCTCGTCCACGTTACGGTAATTTGCTAGTCCACGTTATGGTAATTTGCTAGTCCACGTTATGGTAATTTGCTAGTCCACGTTATGATAGTTTACTCGGTAAAATGTTCTTAAAATTGGAATAGAAAAAGAACAAAACCGAATTTTCGAAAAATCGCTTCGAGCTGCACACCCATATGCTACAAACTAAATTTGTACCAAATTTCAAGAGAATCGCCTGAACGTTCTAGGCGTTATGCGTGTCACAGAGATCCAGACAGAGAGACTTTCAGCTTTATAATTAGCAGAGAAAACACACAAGAGCACACAGTAAACATAAAAGCATTAAATTTTCAAATACATAAAGCAGCTGTTTCCCCAAAATAACGTCTTTAAGCAGCCCACCACCCATCTGTACGTGCTCAGTAAATCGTTTGCTGACATCATTTATTGCCAGTTTCAGCATCGCTGCAGGAATTCGTTGGATTTCTTCCTCAACTCCACACACAACTCATGAGTTGAAACATCAAGTTGTGAATTTTAGATTTTGAAATCGTTACTGAAAAGATCTATTCTGCTTCAGGTGATCAGGCAGATATATTTACACAGTACATCTTCTTTCTGCTTTTGTAAGTTCAAAAGCGAGGATCCAAAAGCATAGGATCTGCGCAGTGGAGAACTGTTGGAAAGATAAAATCAAGACTTACAGTTTCTTTTCAGAATGGTGGTTTTTACCAAATGATTCCGTGAATGCTGTTGGACAAGGGAAGCATAAAAAGAAGTTGATAAAAAAGTGTCTCCCCAATTTCGATAACAAAAACTTTCTCTCTCCCCCCCCCCCGCCATGTTTCTCAATTTCAATCTTACTTTTTGATATATTTAGGGGGGGAGCGAATTTTAAAAGTCGGCGAAACTGGGGGTAAACCGATATTAAGACATTAAATGCTTAGTATTAAAATGAAGATTAAGTTCATATGAAAGTATAATTGGTATTAGGGAAAATTATTTACCTAGAAAAGCATTCCGTACGGTAAGGCCTAATAGAAGCAAAACTTTTCTGACTGGAGAACACCAGTTGATAAATGAAGAATAAAAAAATCAAAAAAAAAAATCATAGAAATTCTTTTTTGAAATGAATGCAGTATTCAATAGTAACAAAAACTCCTTTGCTTTTGTAACGATAGTGATAGTACGTAGCACGATGATGGTTAGGTAAATGAAAATGTACGTAAATGTATGCGTCAAGATTATAATGTTCAAAGCAGTTTTAAGAGATTTCGTTTTGATTTATACAACAAAATTATGCTTGTAGACAGTGCATTTTTTAAAACTAACAATCAGAAGATACTTACTAATTTTGTTCAGAGTTTTTGTAATTGTATCCGATTTTTCAGAATTTTGCGCAATCTTCAATTTTTCTAGCTCATTATCCTACAACAATAATATAAGTTATTTCATTAGTGATTAGAAATACACTAATATCAAGTATTATAATTTCGAAAAATCTAGATTTATCACAATTCTTCAAAATTATGCACGAGATGCGGTATAAAAGGCAAACAGTATAAAACATTTAAGAATTTTTACCAAAGCTTCTTTTAAATATATACCATCAATAACTAACAAAAATCACTTTTCACATGCTTTTCAGTATAACCATTATTTCATCTATCTCGGCCTTATTTTTCTAGATGCCAGGGCAAGTTTTAGAATACGCGCACAGAATAAACCATACTTAAAGAAATTTATACAAGTTTTGAAAACAACTCAAAACATTTACAAGGTAGTTTTAGACGAGTAAGTATAAACCAATATTTTCTAGCATTTCCTGTTTTAGTAACTGCTACAATGCTTATAGTAAGAGGTTGATAGCAACTTCTAGAAAGGTTTGTAATGAACAGCAGGCATTTCTTTCTGCTCAACAAGCATTGATAGGCTAGATAATTTGCTTGTAGTTCACTTTTTCTTTCACACAAATTATCATTGCGATAGAGACTGTTATTCACAACTATCGCACTGTTTCACGCAAGCTACAGGACAATATTCATCTCTATATTTATTTATTATTTTAAAATGTGTGACATGAAACCACATCTATATATATGTGGGATTCGGTGGGTTCTGATCTTGACACTGTCACTCAACGAACGATTCGCATTAACACTCATAATGAAATTTTAATTAATACTAGAACCTATGTACAACAGCTATTTACATTTATGAAATCAAATATCAATTCTACATCTACAACTACGGCATTTTCACAGCGAACTATTCGGGCGGCATTTTAGCGCGTCCGTCCATTCTCGTTTCCTTGGCTCTTTTTTTTCCCGCCCGTCCCGCTGACTCGTGGGATATGTTATGTCGTGGATACTCGGTGGCGCCGGCTCTTCCAGCCATCTCAAAGTAGTCTGAGCGCCCCGGTCTGAGCTCCTACACTCGGCCGTGCTGACAGGCATTGCGCCCTCGCAATGGGCTTCCTACGACAGGGCCCATACGTCAGGATAATCTGAAAGAACAAAATAGAAAAAAAAAAAATAAGAGAACAAAAAAAAAAACAAGGTTTTTTTTTTTTTTGTTGTTGTTGCAAGAAACTTGAGTCTCTGATGATGCATCTCATGACAGATGCTCTCGTCTGATAGATTGGCCTATCTAATTTTCTTGGCTGTTTGGGTGACTTTTTTTTTTTTTTTTTTTAAATCCTCCATGTCGAGATAACACGCTTCCTCATCTTTTCTGTAAGACGATAATCTCCTTTATCTTCAGTGTCATGGTGACACTCTTTTTTCCCTCTTCAGTGTCGTGTTGACACTCTTTTTTTTCTTCAGTGTCGTGGTAACACTCGTTTCTCTTCTTCAGTGTCCAGATGACACTCTTTTTCCTCTTCAGTGTCGTGTTGACACTCTTTTTTATTCTTCAGTGTCGAGATGACACTCTTTTTTTTTCTTCAGTGTCCTGGTGACACACTTTTTTCTTCTTCAGTGTCGAGATGACACTCTTTGTTCCTCTTCAGTGTCGTGGTGACACTCTTTTCTCTTCTTATAAGGTCAGTCGCATAGGGAAGGAAAGAAAAAAAAATTGTAAACTTAAAAATCTTCTTTCAATTTGTGGTTCTTCAATTCAGATTGAGCTAGATTTCTTCCGTCCAAGCTTTCATGTATTCAGCACATGAGCTTGTATACATTGGACCGTCAGTGAAACCAATTTTTTGAACATCGTACGTGTCGTTTTTCTTCACTTTAATAATCTTGTAAGGTCCTAGAAATTTTGCTTTTAGTTTCAAACCGGGACCTTGCTGTGTACGTTTAATGGCGACTATGTCGTCAAGCTTGAATTTTTTAGCACTTTTTCGTCTTAAATTATAAGTATGACAATTTTCATTTTGGACTTTTAAGATTTGCTTCTTCGCTTCTTTTCTTAGGTCGTCGCGACTGTTAACAAAATCAATCTGTGATTCGGAATTTAAAAGTTCAGAAATTTTGACATCACTTTTGTGCTTCATTTTAGTTCCAAATAGTAACTCGAAAGGGGTTGTGTTTATGCTTCTTTGAAAAGTAGAATTTATAACTTGCTGAACAGGGTTGACATGTAAATACCATTTGGCAGGATTTTCAATTGATAGTTTGGATAAGACAGAAATTATAACGGAGTTCAGACGTTCAACTTGTCCATTGGCTCTTGGTAAGCCTGTGGTATTGAAAATGTGGTTGATATTTTCTTGATCGCAATAGTTCTTAAAGTCTTTTGAAGTGAAAGCCGGGCCTTTGTCAGATATTATTTGAGAAGGGCTTCCAAAAGTAAACTTTTGTAATTCTAATTTTGCAATTACCTCCGCTGCATCAGTAGATTTTGTTGGATACAACCAAACAAATTTTGTGAAGGCATCTATGACAACGAAAATATGTTTGTAGTTTTTGTGCGTACTTTCTAACGGGCCAAGGTGATCGATATGGTAAGTGTGCAGAGGAGAGTCCTCTTTTTCTATCGGATGCAATAATCCCTCTTGTTTGCCACGTTTACGGTTACTTAATATGCACGGAATACAATTCAATATGCATTTTTCTATTTTTTCCTTAATTTTATCAATGTAAAATTCATTTTTTAAGTTTTCTTTAGTGCGTTTTACCGAGAAGTGTCCCTTTTCATGAGCGGTTTTAATTAAACTCATTTGCATTTCTTCTGGTACGACGATTAAATCATTACCATTGATATATTTATAAAGAATATTATTTTTCACTAAATAATCATCGTACGGTTTCGACTTTAAAACTTCTTTAATTGTTCTGATATGTTCATCAGTTTCTTGAGCTTGGATTATTTTCAGAGTTACAGTATCTTGTGTAATCATGCAAATAGGGTTTCTGCTTAAACTGTCAACGTGACGCATTCTTGTACCTTTCTGTGTTCAATTTCGTAGTCGAAATCGGATAGCATTAAAGCCCATCTAGCGATTTTCGCGCTAATTTCTTTTTTCTCCATAGTCATTTTAAATGCGTTGCAATCGGTTATGATTTTAAATGGAATGCCCAAAACATAAATCCTAAATTTTTTCAATGCTTCGATGACAGCTAAAACTTCTAGTTCATAACTTGAGTAATTGCGTTCGGTATCTGTTGTTTTCTTACTCATAAAATACACTGGGTGTAACTGATTATCTACTATTGATTTTTGCATTAAAACAGCACCGTAGCCATCTATACAAGCATCGCAATGAATTTCAGTTTCACTTTTTGGGTTGTAAATAGACAGAACAGGTTCAGAAGATAAAATTCTTTTAAGTTCATTAAAAGAATTTCGTTCATTAATGTCAAATTTGAACGCAGTTTCTTTTTTGAGTAAATCGCTCAATGGTTTAGCAATTATGCTATAATGTCGAATAAATTTTCTGAAATATCCAGTCAAGCCTAGAAAACTTAAAACATTTTTAGTGCATTTTGGCTCTGGAAAATTCATTACAGCTTTAGTTTTAAGCGTTGAAGGACGCAACACACCATTAGCAATCCTATACCCTAAGAATTCGATTTCTCTCTTCAAAAAATTACATTTTTTGATATTTAACTCTAGACCATATTCTGACGCGGTTTTCAGAACAAGTTTCAATTTTTCTATACCTTCAGCTTCAGTTTTGGAAGGAATTATGAGATCATCCATATATATTATAACGATATCATCTTTTAATAATTGACGAAAGACATTATAAACATATTTAGAAAAGACGCTGGGACAATTTGTGAGACCAAATGGGCATTTTAAAAATTCGTATTGCCCTTCATGAGTTACAAAAGATGTGTATTTCCTAGAATTTTCTTCTACATCTACATGGAAGAAACCGTTTTTAAGATCTAACGTTGTGAATACCTCTGCGGAATGTAATTTGTCGATTACATCATCTATTACGGGCAACGGAAAATGTTCTCGTACTGTTTTCTTATTTAGGCGTCTGTAGTCGACACAAAGTCTAGACGTGTTATCTTTTTTTTTCACCAGAACTACAGCAGAAGAAAAGTCCGAACAGCTCTCACGAATAATTCCCTTTGCTAACCATTCTTCGACTTGTGCTTCCACGACCTTTTTTTCAACGGGTGGTAGCCGTCGAGGGGAAGAGAAAATCGGGGTTTCATCAATTAAATTAATTTTCATTTTCACATCGATGGATTTAGTTTTGTTGGGAACATACGTCTTTATTAAGGACAGTAATTCAAAACGCAATTTTTCTTCGGTCAAGTGACTTAAATCAATTTCGGAATCATCCAAAACATTAACCATATTAATCAAAAAATTTTCGGGTTCACTCTTCAGCTCTGAAAATGATACTTCATTTGGTGAAATGTTTAGAACTCCCTGCTGGATAACATCAATGCCGATAATTAAGTCAAAGCAAATGGAATTGTCTTCTATGACAAAAATATCTGTGGTACATCTGAAATTGTCAATTTCAATGTCCGATCTAAAATATCCTAATGGTTTGATAGACATATTTCCCAAACAGGTCAAAGATATGCTTGTTTGGTCTAATTTTACCAATTTTTTTATTTTTTCATACTGTCTTCTTTTCAAAAGTGTTTTTTGACTACCTGTGTCCACTAATGAAATTAAATTAAGAGAACAAATTTTAGCATTTTTCAAGAGTAAGTTCTGAGAATTAATTGTATTTACAACCGATTGTCCGTTTGTAGCAATTGTTTCCTTAGGTTTCGCACAATTAAGTGATTTGTGCCCTAATTCACCGCAACGAAAACAACGTATTCCTTTTTGTTTATGATAACAGTCTGTACTTATGTGGTTATTTTTCCCACAAAAAAAACATCGTTTTTCTGGCGATTTTGGTCTCTGAGGGTAACTTTGGTTATGTTGATTAATTTTATGCATCGGTTTATTCGTTTTGTAGTTTGTGGAAGATGAATTGGGTTTTGTTCGGGGTGGCCGTATATTTTCATATGCATCAAGTTTTTCTGCAAGTTTGAGGGGATTCGTCAAATTTTCCCAATCATCAAGAAAATGTTCTTTACAATCTGGGGGGCATTTTTTCTTAATCTCATCTGAGATAATGAGTTCCTGCAAACCTTCGAAATCGTTTATTTGTAATTCATCTAACCAGCCTTCAAAGTAGTTTCTGATTTCAAAATAAAAATCTTTCCACGTACTGTTATCCCGTTTTTGATGTTTTCTGAAAAGAGTTCGAAATTTGTCGGCAGTTAATTTGAATCTTTGCAATAAAATGTTCCGAATATGTGAATAATTTTTAAACAGGTCTTCCGGTTCTCGAGCAATTAATTTTGCTATATCGGTTGGAAGTACTCCGATTAAATGTGAGACCCACAAATTTTCTGGAACATTGAAAAGCTTCATTTGTCTCTCCACAATTGTTAAAAATAATGACATATCGTCTTTTTCAGGGTTGAATAATGGTAAGACATTTTTAAAATCAATCCGCATCCGGTCAAAGTCCATGGGATTGTGTGTTACAACATCCCTAGGGCGGTTTTGTGACTCTAATTTTAGTTTTTCTAGTTCGATTGCACGTTCATCGGCAAGACGACGCGTTTCCCTATCGATGCGTTCATTTTCTAATTGTTTTTACACTTTTTCCGCTTCTTCCATTTCTTTCCGTTCGTCAATAATTGTGTTTAAAGTGTTCTTTACAAAATCGAGGTCATCAGTAAATAATTTACATTTAGTAATTTTGTCCCGTAAATCAATTATTTTGTCATCGGCATTTACGTCGACGCGTAATTCTCTGGCTAAAGTTTGCAGATCAGCCTTTTTACCCTTGGACAAGAAAGACATGGCTTTTGTTTCGCTTTTGAAATTTTTCGTTAACTAAGAACAATGTAAATTATCTTTGCGATAAAATGAAAAAAAATATATATATGATTTCCGGGATGTTTTTGTTCAATGTTGAACACATATCATACATTCTATAAATAAAATATTTCAAAATCAAAATCTTCAGTAACAAAATGTAAACAATTTTTTTTTTTAAATCTTCAACACTGATATTGGACATATCTAATATCTTCTCTAAACAAAATACTTCAATTTTAACGACATCAAAACGAAATGTACTTTTCTTTAAAAGTTTAATGTTGAACCACACATCATAAATATTCTATCAATAAAATATTTCAAAACCAAAAGCTTCGGTTACGTAATGCAAGTAAAATGCTTTATCTTCAATACTATATTGAACATATCTCATATTTTCTACGAATAAAATTTTCAATTTTAACTAAAATGACATCAAAATTGCAAAATGTACTTATCTTCTTTCCTTTTTAGCACCACTTCTGACACCATTGTGGGATTCGATGGGTTCTGATCTTGACACTGTCACTCAACGAACGATTCGCATTAACACTCATAATGAAATTTTAATTAATACTAGAACCTATGTACAACAGCTATTTACATTTATGAAATCAAATATCAATTCTACATCTACAACTACGGCATTTTCACAGCGAACTATTCGGGCGGCATTTTAGCGCGTCCGTCCATTCTCGTTTCCTTGGCTCTTTTTTTTTCCCGCCCGTCCCGCTGACTCGTGGGATATGTTATGTCGTGGATACTCGGTGGCGCCGGCTCTTCCAGCCATCTCAAAGTAGTCTGAGCGCCCCGGTCTGGGCTCCTACATATATAAAAATGAATGTTTGTCTGTATGTCATCCATAAACTCAAAAACTACCCGGCAGATTTGGCTGAAACTTTCACCGTTTGTTATTTTTGGTACTGGGAATGTTTATAGACCAGTTCGAAAAAAATCCGATCGATAGTTCCTTTTTTATTCCAATTTAAGTCACAATCCATTGGATAAATACGAATAAAATTATCGGTTGCAGAAATTAATTCGCGTGAAAGATCTCATTGATAAGAAGTTAGCTGTTGACATTTTTCTTGAGTTTGAACAAATAAATTCTTTCTTTATTGTTTTATGGCTTTTCATGCAGCGGGGGGATTTAAAACTTTTTCTATTTGATATTTTTAGCGATTGATTGATCTTGCAAACTGCGTGAGTACAAAATTTGAGTATAGTCACGGCTTCACTTGATACCTGGACCGATTATTATGAAAATTGCTATATATATGTATTTTTCCACGGAGAAGGTGCATAATATGCTCATTGAAGCCACTCGCCACCAGGTGGCACTGCAGAGTAGCAACTTCTGCCCCGTTCAACCGATTGTCATGAAAATCAGTATAATGTTTTTTTTTTTGTTGGCGTAGCAACGCGCGTCGGGTACAGCTAGTAACGCATAAAAACTTAAATTATACGATATTGAAATATCTCGAAGTGTTTCTATGCAACATGTTGAGCAGTGGCGGATACAAGGAGAGGGTCATGGGGGTCATGATCCCCTCCCCAACCCCTAAACTGTCGAGAATAATATTCATCGACACTGTTTTAACACTTTATCAATGAAATGTGAACGATTTCAGCAGTCTTTCAATTCATTTATTATTTTTTCATTGCTTTTGAAAATAATTTGTAGCGTTTATGCCTCATTAAGTGCCTTTTTGTTGGCCAATTTGGTGCTTTTTATTGACACCCATGCGGGGGGGGGGGGGTCATTCGTCACTATAATCTTCCTAAAATGGTAGTCTGTAGCCGCCCCTGATGTTGAGATGCCAAAGTAAGATCTGGTGAGCGCACGTAAAAGTGTTTGAGTCAACGAAGATGGGGACTAGAATCGTGCCCAGTTAGGCCGGGTATTTACCTATTCCGTGATCGAAAGGACAACACAACGGGGTTTAAATCTTGTAGTCGTAGCGATATGCTGTAAAGATTTCATGAATTTCAAGTGAGAGATCTAAACATTAAATAAAATGGTACTCTATAGTAAGATTCCAAGCAGAATTTGAAAGACGTTTTTGAAGACTAAGAATATTAATCATAACAACACACAATGGTTCATTCAAAATTTTCCTGTAAGTTTAGCATATGATTAATAAGTAAAATGCTCTCGCATGGTCTGAATTATATCTTTGAACTAATAATTCGTATTTACGTAAAATCAACCGCTCAACAATTGAAGTTTTTCATATCGAAATTTGCACTGAGCCATGTAGAAGAGATCCTGTGAGTTCAGTTGGTGGTGATCAATCTCGGTTAATGTACGCTTAGTAGTGCAAGCAAGGTTAATTCGCTAAACAGCTTCACCGGATAGTGAAATGCACATGGGAACATTCAAATGCCTTACATGGTCTGAATTATATCTTTGAACTAATAATCCGTATTTACGTAAAACCAACCGCTCAACAATTGTAGTTTTTCGTATCGAAATTTGTACTGAGCCATGTAGAGGAGACCCTGTGTGTTCAGTTGGTGGTAATCAATCTCGGTTAATGTACGCTTCGTAGTCCAAGCAAAGTTATTCCGCTAAAACGCTTCACCGGATAGTGAAATGCATGTGGGAAAATTCAAATGCCTGTCCCTACAGCAGCCTACACCTTCATATATGCAGGCAGTGAGAAAGAAAGGAAGTAAGTGGGCTTTTTAAAGTTTTGAGCAAAACGCCAGCAAAGTTCATAACGTAGGCAGACTTTCATTGAGTAGTCTTTCTAACTCACAATAGAGCTATTATTACCATCTTGGCTCAAAAAAAAAAGAGAGTTTTTCCTTCCATGTGCACTAGATATCACCAAAGTTTAAATTTTGACATTTACACCCCCCCCCCCTCTTTGCTATTAGTGTTTTACACCTACTTCCACCGTCGCATGTGAACTCATTTGACGTAATCTTTACCGTAAGTTTTGAAATCAACTCACCATTTGCTTTGAATGTTTCTTCTTGCTTTTGATGATTGGAAAATATTTAAAACCTGCTTTCCTGTTTTTGTACTCATTCTGGAGGATTCTGAGATTAAGTTCACGTGCGTCGGACATTTCAGAATTCCTGTTCTTCCACGCGTGATAGAGTTGCTCTGCCTGGGACATCGTCTTCTCGCCGCGCTTGAAGGCAGCCATGATTTCCATCAGCTCTTTCTGACTGTTGCTCAAACAAACGTTTTCTGAAGCGTCTTCTTCTTCCTTAGGGGCAGATGATTTTTTCACCCCTGTAAGATAAAATAAAATTTCAGAGAACGATTATAAAGACTATGTAAAGAAGCAGTTGGGCAAACTTTGTACTAAGAAATGATTATAATAAGTTAACGTGCATAACAGTACAAATAAAAGCATTAACAGGAATTAAAAACTCAGCAAACAGATGTTTCGAGGTTGTCAAAAACAAGCCTCTTCATCAGTACATGGAAAAAGGAATGGTTCACGAATTCCGAACTAACAGTCAAAAGAATCCAGTTAGTTCGCCACTTCGTGAACCATTCTTTTCTTTTATGCACTGAAGAAGAGACTTGTTTCTAATAGCCTCGAAACAGCTATTTGCTGAGTTTTTAACTCTTTTCAACGCTTTTAATTGGACTATTATGCACGTTGACTTACTTTACTCAAATATAATGACTACTTTGACCGCTCAAGTGAAATTCAACTCAAATAAACATTTCTAGAGGAAAACCTAATCTACATCGGTAAGCTACGCTTTTAGCTCAATTAACTCGCAAGTGGTGAATGTTTTACTGTTAGTTATTACTTGTCGGCAAGAAATATTAACATATAGTATAACGTTAGCAAGGGAAAAAAAGTGTCGGCTTATAATGACGTAAGTAAGCCCATCTTTTAGCGGGGCTTCTTTTCAATTGCCTCTCATAATGTTGATAGTGAAACTGAACATTTGTCAACGTAAATATAGTTCATACGAGCATTTTTCAGTTTTTAACTAGTTCACTTGAACATTTATTAGCTTTTACTAAATCCTACTGACCATTTTACATAAGTCAAAGTATATTAAATGTAATAGTTATAACTGAATAATTTCATTACTTCTTATCTCCAGCTTTCTCATTAGTAACTTAACTACAAATGTCGTAACAAATTACAGCAACCAGTTTTCACCGTCCTGTATATGTGTCCCATGAAAATGTAAGGATTACTCATAGGGTATGAAACAGACTAGTTTTGAAAACTCATAACATGAAAACTGTTCAAATTTTGATTGCATGAAATTTAAATGCAAAATAAAATCGTACGCAAAATAGAAACAGTTTCTTTTAAAAATCATATCCCCATCTTAGCCTAAACATTGATTTGTTCGGTTAATATATCTTACTTAATATATCATCAACAGCAAGCAAGGCTTAATTCTACCAGCAGAAGTGCAGGAGCTCTATAGTCCTTGCAGCATATAAACAACCTTTACTCAACTAGGGACCTTGTCACAATTTTGGGACTGCTGATTGGCCAGCCGACGCAAACGTGACAACCATGTTTTTCCCCTTACAACGCATGTGAACAAATTTCATTCCTCGAAAGTTCTGGATTCTCATTTAAATGTTTTTAATTCTCCCTCCTTCCCTTCGAAAAATGTCTAGATCTTCTTTCGAAATGAAACAATAATTAGAGCTTGGAAAGCAAGGTTTTAAGGAGATGGATGACGTTTTTGCGTGGTGACCACACACACACACACACACACAATCAGCAGCCTCCAAATTTTTCCATTATCTCTAGCATAGTAAAGAGTGTTTATATGCGTCAACGCTGCTTACTCGAACGTGTAAATAGCCTGAATTTCGTCTAAAATGTTAAAATGTGTCTGAAATTGAAATGACGTGCAGAAGCGCAATTTTTGTGAGTTCCTATGCAAATTAAGCCCTGACAGCAAGAATATTTACCAATACCTTAATCCCATGTAAATGAAAGTACGAGGCTGTGTTTCGAAAAATAAAAATACAATGGCTCGCATTCCTTTAAAAAAATTTAATTTATAAAACATCAGTTACTTCTTATTAACTGGATTCTTTATTATTTTTCGACATAATTACCCCCGTTATCCAAACATTTGTTAAGTCTGGGCACAAGCTTTTGTATCCTACAGTCATAGAAGTTAGCCGCCTGTTGTCGGAACCACATTTCAACTTCATCTTTGATCTCGTGATCGTCATGGAATGGTTTTCCACCAAGATGTGGCTTCAAGTGAATGAATAAAAGAAAGTCGATGGGCGCAAGATCCGGGCATTAGTGATCTCAGATGACCGACCTATTCTTTCTTCGTCATGAACATCGATCCTACCTTCAGAGAAATGACGACACCATTTCGTTACATTTTGTAGATTCATAATGTCCCCTTAAACAGAAACAATTACTTTTTGAATATCCGCTGGTTGCTAACCTTTTGCATGAAGAAAACTTAGGATGGAGCGCACTTCGCTTTGGCTGAATTCTGAATCTGCGCAGCCATTTTAAACATGACCTACTCCAACAAGAATCAACATAGCAATACCGAACTACCGCGATGAGAAAGCTGAAGGTTAAAGGTTAATACCTGTGTGGCCGACATGCTCGCCAAAACTTTTCTGTTCCTCTGGCGTGCAGTGTATCTTTCCTTTTCGAAATGCCCTCGTACAATGAACCAAATGTACTTTCGTATGATACTATAAATACTGTGGTAAACCAAGGAAAATTAGCACAGCAAGAGCAAGGAATGAAAGATAAAAAAGATTTTGAGTAAAAAGAATGTAAAGTTAAAATTATACGGGAACTTAATGTATTTTGTCTAACTTTGGTTAGCATAACCCTGTTAAGGTTATCTCTAACATCTCTTGCAATAAAACGAAATTGCGATTCTCCCATAGTTTAAGATATGTACAAAAATTTTCAATTTTGTCATGTACAACCTTTTATTTCTAAGTGCACAGGTTAATCATTTTGGAAAACTTTGAAGAGCACATTACGATATTATTGAAAATAATCATAAAATTTCACAAAATAAAAAAAGTTAATTAATACTTCTTCTTGACTTCTCTGAAGCTCGTTCTTCATTTTCCTCATGGGGATTCGTTGTCTGCACATTATAATAAGGCGCGGACATGGACCGATGATATGAATTTTCGCCAACTTCTGCATTTTCTACCAAAGAAAAAAAGGTGAGCTTCTCATGAAATTGCCATTTTTTATTGTTGAATTCATTCTTTAAATGGCATAATTAGGAAATAAATGTGGTATGAGAGGAGGAATGGTGGAGATGAAGCCTCTTTCACTAGTTTTCAGCTAGAGGAATCTCTCCTCTTACTAAGAAAATCATTCATACCCAGGACCCGACAAAGCCAGGACGTCTAAAAAAAAACTACCTTGGCGGCTGATTTTTCAGAACAATAATCTTTCAGAAGCCAGGTTACACTCAACTAGTGCATAAAGTTTGAGAAATAATTTGTCTGGGTCTAAAAAATGTCTTAGCCCCAAAGCATTTAGTTTTTGTTGGTCTCTTCCCGTACCATACATGAGGCAGTAAGAAGCAAAATTTAAAATTTGGAGATAACCAGTACACCAATGGTAGGTGGAAATCTCATCTGTCTTAGGGCAAGAGATAGAACTAGAATCCCAGCATGATTTAGAAAAAAAAATCAATGAAAGCCCACCTTGGACCTCATTTTTAAACGCGTTTTACTCACAACTTGAAAATGTCCATTTACCTCCCTTTGCTTCTCACTGCCTCACATGTAAAAGCATTTTAATAAGAACCTTTAAAATTTTCATAAAAATATTAAGAGTATTATATTTGCAAAACATGTAGCAGTTAATATTTTAGTTAAGAGCCATTACTATGCATTTAAAATAATTAACATTTTAGCATTAAGGGGAATAAATTAATGATATGTGATCGCAATAGCATCAAAACATTTAGGCAAAAAAAAATAACAAAACAAAATAAGGAATTATTTTAGATAGGAAGTTGTTTTATGCATCAACAGAATTTATCACAATGGAGAGTGATTCCACTTTTGGTACATCGCAATTTACGAAGCTGCGGTAGCGCAGCTTAAAGTTTCAGGAAATAAATACTGTTGACCAGTCTGATTGGTAATCAACACGGTACTCGTTTTCTCACTTCATTTATATTATTAGTTTTTCCTATTTTTATTAACATATCTACATAACCTATGCTTATTTTCTAATAAAAGTAATGTAGAATCAAAATTCCAAACCATTGTTTTTAATCGAGTCAGCTTCCATTCTAGAAACCACTTCATTCGCATAATCTCGATTCGTAAACCACATGTTGGGAGCCTGAAAAAAGAATTAAACTTTAAGTTTGGGAGAAAGAATAGCGAAATTTTACATAAAACAAAAGACTGAAACTCAGTATTACGAATTTAAATAAAAAATGGCCCCATTACTTTATTGTTGATGGGGAAAGTGATGGTGGGAACCTTGAGCCATGGTGAATCCTCTGGTGAGTAGAAATTTCGAATCAATGACGGAAGAAGACATTTATAGGATAAAATATGGATTGTTCTTTCTTTGCGTTTTCATTCCGACCTAGCATTCTTCGATGAAGTTTGTTTGCTTCAACATGAAGCGTTTAGTATCAAATTCAACTCAACCTTTGAATTTTTAAAAGTGGTTGTTCGTTTTATAATTTGATTTTTCTTCGTGTGTACTATTCTGT